>NW_013668488.1:134685-151180 GCF_000517525.1 Limulus polyphemus | reverse complement strand
ATATACTTAGGTAAATATTCTAAGCACTTATGTAGGATCTTACACTTAATTAGTGATATCTTTGAAAGTGGTTATAGGAAGGGTGTTAATTTGCAATTGGTTTTATACCTTGATGAAGGTTACATATCAGAACAATTGTTCTGTAGGACTTATTCTTGCTTGGCTCTGTTTCTGAGTTATGCCCTGATGTGGTGAAGTCACGCTCATTTTGAGAGATGGTACAGAGACTTGTACAAGTTAGTATTAATTAGGGTAGTAACTCCTGTAAACATGAAAAAAAGAGAGTCACTAAAATACCATACTTTCAAGTCATCTGCTTTAAACATGATGCTGTCCTACTCTTTGCCCTAGCACCTAGTTGTTGCCAGTGAAAAATTTAGAAATTATAGTTTTGACTTTTATGGACTGGTTCTGCTTGTTTCTGGAGTGGGATGATGTTTCAGCTTCTATTCTGAGGCATTCTTCAGGAATTCTACACTGAAGTTTAGAGTTTGACTAGAATATCCTTGAAACAAATATAGAAACTGACTGGTTGAATGAAGGTTTATTTAGGATGAAAGATTTGTATTTTATATATGCACCTGATATTCATATATTCTTCTTTCTTTTCCATGTTTAAAATTTTAACTTGGAAGACATTGGAAATGTTGTTGGAAATAAGTGTACTTGAATATCACGTAAATAAAAGTGACAAAATTTATGACTGATAAGTTTCATTGGTTATCTTTCCTGAATAAATAAAACAATTAATATTTTTCCTATATACAAGTATTATTAATCATATATTTTGCTTGCATGCTTAATTCTCACAGAAAAATAACATGTTAGTGTATATTTTAATTTACGTGCCAATATAAAAATTTTTACACTTAATTCTATATCTAGATACAGCATTCAGCTATGTGTGTACACAGATTTAAGCAACAGAAACATTTGTGTTGTTAATTGTTATCATGATTCAAACAACAAAGGTGTTGTCTTTTTTCTTACTGATACATTTCAGTTATCAAAGATGATGTCTTAATTTTGTTCCAATTGTTTAAATTCAATGTTAATGCAATTGTGTTTTTCGATCTTTACAAACTTGCTGATGTACATATAGTGGGTAGGTACATTATGTTGTGGAATTACAAACTTGTAATACTTATTAAACTTTTAAATATGTTATTGCTGTAATCTGAAAACGTACAACTTTTTGTGCAAAATTAAAATATTGAAGATTATTAATACTTAGTTATGATTAAGAAAGCCCAGTATTTGGATTATATTTGTACATAATGCATATTTCAACTACTATGGCAGCAGCTTGTACATTATCTTGCTCTTCTTCAACATGTGTTTCTCTGTTAAGAAAGCTTTTGTTTGTGGCAGGCTTTACTTTACTTTTATGTTATACAACATGTATTTCTCTATCCTAGAGAGTAAACATGAAGAAAATTTTTGTTGGGTGTATGTAAAAACAGAGCACCAAAATAAAGTTTAATAGACTAAATAATGTGTGTGTGTAACACCTTTTCATGCTCTTCAAAATGGCAGATATCAAGATGTAAAATCAAAATTGTGTGAGTTAGTTAATAAAAGTTAGATTTGTAACCCTACTTACCTATAAGACTGCCAAGAAAAGAACCAAATTTAAAGCAAGGAATGTCAGTAAATACAAGTTTAGATTTAGAGAAAGAGAATGATCTAATTGATTATAGGAAAACGTCATTTTGGTTTTATAAACTACGAGAAAGAACAGCTATTTTATAGTGATTTTTTTAGTAATTCTCTTTTTGCATTTTTAAAATATAGACTAAACTTCAATTGTATTTTAAGTGTTTTGTGGTTGTTATATAGAACATTCAAATTCACACAGCTGTTTTATATTGATTTTTTTACAAATTATTTTCTGTAATTTTAAAATAAATATTTAAACTAAGTGTTTTTTTAAATAGTTATTGGCTGTTATATAAGACATTCACATTGTTATGTATCAGGGTTTTATGTATATGGGCTTGGATTCTTCTATAGTAGGTGTCTGTGATTTGTTGTCGATAAATTTGGACAATAAACGGACAGCACACAATCCACTTGTTTTAAAATAATATATTCAAAACAAGTCTGAAACTCTGTACAAAAATTCTTTATACTATGGATATTCACAGTTGTATCTCAAACTCTATATAATTTTATTTTCTTGTCAAAAGTCCACTTAGGCTGATTCAATTACTTTAGAATCCAATTGACAAGATGAACTATTTTTCTCTGCTCTCATCACAATAGTATCAGTGAATATTTCACTTATGCTACCGTATGTGTTACCACAGTCATATCCTGAACTTCAGATAATTGTCTCCTTTTTGTCAAAGTCCACACAAGTGGGTTCAGTTACTTTATAACACCCTTTGACACTCTTTATCTCTATTAAACTGTGAAACTCACTTGAAAATATTGCTTGTTATGGCTAACTTCATATTTTCTTTTGCTAACTAATTTTCTGATTGAATTGCACTTGATTTTTTTTTCTACTTTCTTCTTAAGTTGTGCTCGCGAGCCACCTATATATATATATATATATATACCTGTTCAATGAGGCCTCAAATTTTTGTAAGATAAAAATACTCACTTAAGGTAATGAGAAAAATACCGATGATTTGAGTAACTTAGCATCAACAATACTACAACAATTGAACCACACACACACACAACATATGACTCTTACCAAGTTATGCAACCAAACTTGTCATAACTATCACATATAAAATGATTAATTTTTAACATTCTTGTTATGAAATCTAAACAATAATTAAGTATTAAATCACAAAATAAATAATAATGCCTACACTAAACAGTCTTGTATATCCAACATTATGTTTTAAATTATGACAGTAACACTGTATGAGCTACACTGTTTTATGTATGTATTTCAGTAATTATTTTTCAACTTATTTTTTAACAAAAGTTTATTTCTAATTTGTTTCTTTGTTTTTCAACATTATTAATGCCTCTTTTATGAGATGTTATTCAGTTACTGTAACCAGCTTCAAATTAAGATAGTGTATGTATTATCATTGTATGTATCTGCACTTTATATAGATTGCAGATAGAAATATGAGCTAGTTTACTAGTAAGTTATGTTACTTAGTTAAACCAGGAAACTTAATGAACCAATTAGTTTTGTATCCTTTTATTGGTCAAATATAAATCTTAACAGTCATTATTTTTATACAGCCTTGTTTTTGGTATCATTTATACTTTTCTGTTCACTGAATTTCCAGATTGTACTTGACAATAAGTTTTGTTTTAAGTGTGTCACACAACTCTCTAGGAAGGAGTATAATTACAAATTATTTATTAAATTATGCATATGATGACAGTGTCCCTGCATTTTACCCTCTATTTAGTATTTTATTAATTTTCTGAATGGTGCACATGATCTTAACTGACAGTGCCCTTGTGTTTTGCTCTCTAGTTTGGGCTAATGCACATCTCAAATTATATATGATGGCAGTGCCCCTCCATTTTGCTGTCTAATTTGGTCTAATATATAATTTCTTAAGTTTTGCATGTAATTACAGTGTCCCTGCATCTTGCCTTCTACTTAGTTTAGTCTTAATTTACTAAATTTTGCATATGACCATAATGTCCCTGCATTTTACTGTCTAATTTGGTGTAGTATTAATTTCATAAATTATGCATATGATGACAGTATCTTTATGTTTTGCTCTCTAGTTAGGTGTAACACAAATTTCTTAAATTGTGTATATGATGACAGTGTCCCTACCTTTTGCTGTCTAATTTGGTGTATTATTAATTTTCTCAATATGTGTATGATGACAGTTTCCTTGTAGATTCTTGTCTAATTTGATGCGATATTAAATAATATACCTTTACCATTTGTGAATATAAACTTTACAAGTAGAACTAAGAACGATTGTTAACTTAATACATGACACTATTTTATGTCCATATTTAGTTTCATTGTGTTTACTTAGATCAAAGTGTACAAATCATAGCTTTTATATTTATTCCTCAGGGATCAACCAGGATCTTCTAGACACTGTATTAATGCCAACAGATAAATCAGAGGTATGACATTGGTAATTAATTATTAATTAACAGAAAGTGATCTTTGAAATGCCTTTGGAAGGATAATATAAAAGATTAGGTGGTTGGATAACATCATTACGGTTCAGTAGAAATATTCTGATAACGTGTTTAGCTTCAAAGTCAGACCACTTAAACATAACAGTGGACTAATAATGGCGGGGACTACAAGTAGAATCAAAATACAATCAAAACATTCAGAGTACAAGTATTCCAGTGATAATGCAAAGTTTTAACCTTGTTTACACATATCAAACTTGTGGTATTTAATAATGTTTTGAACCGTTTTAAAGACATCTTGTCTAATACATTAATCATACATGTTACTATGCTCCCAGTTGCTGATTTCTATAAAAATTGCAAATCTCTTTAAATCAGCAGTCAGTTTTTACACTTTTTACGAGAACCATTTAGACAGTGAACCTATTTTTAGGGTACCCGTGTTCCTAGGTTTATGTAAGATCTGAATAATACGTGCATGTGTACATTGCTATTAGTTAGACACAGTTCAAAGGGCAATAAAACAGTACAATTAGAAATATATATACTTTTATGAGCTTTAAGCTATTTAGGGAAAACAAATGTAGATGTAATTGAGATTTATTTTATAGTGATTACAAGGATGGTTAAGTTGACCTTGTATTGAGTTAGGTTAGAGAAAATAAAATCAATTATAAAGTTTTACTGAAATTAAATGTTTGATATTCGTTTAGGAGGTTTTAGAGATTACATGTATGCAATTTTATGTTTTCAGATGAAAAACAGTATTTTTATTGTTAACATGAAAATCACTCTGTACTCAGAACTGTCAACACTTTGACTCAATATATTTGTGGAGAAATGTTTAGTAAAAATACTTCATTAAAAATCCTGATTTTTTTGTCTACAAAAGGCATACAGTGTTTACTGAAAGATTGCAAAATTTCATGAAGATATACAAAACATATTAGAAGTTATAATATGGAAACTCTAAAGGTCAATTTGTGGTCACAAACTCGATCAAAGTGACCGACCCCGTAGCAAGAGAGCTAAGTTCAATAAGCTTAATGCCAAAGTAGTAAATATGTAACCAATAATTGATTTTCCCTGCTTTTTGTCATTCTTTTTTAGACCCTTCATTAAAGGTATGATTTATAACTAAAATATTCCTTTAATATGTGTTAAATGTTTATAAGGTCTGTGAATAAACTTTTTATGAAAAACGAAAACAAAAAGTAATTTGTAACTTAACAAGTCATTAGTATTATGTAGGATAAGTTTTTAACGTTGTTTCAGAGATACCTATGTTAAATTAGACTTGTAACAATAACCTTGAATTTCTATTTATTTTAAGTTAAGTGAACTTTGAGAACCTATGTTGAAACTTTATTTTTCTTTTCATAATAGATTTTTATTTTAAATGAATTTCCAATTTGCTTTCTCTGCAGACGAAACATCTTTATAACATTCACTTAGTTGAAAGGCTTATCAAGATAATCAACCAGAGCTGTCAGTACAGTGAGTATCAATTTGTCATGATAATCAACCAGAGCTGTCAGTACAGTGAGTATCAATTTGTCATGATAATCAACCAGAGCTGTCAGTACAGTGAGTATCAGTTTAAGATAATCAACCAGAGCTGTCAGTACAGTGAGTATCAGTTTGTCAAGATAATTAACCAAAGCTTGTCAGTACAGTGAGTATCAGTTTGTCATGATAATCAACCAGAGCTGTCAATACAGTGAGTATCAATTTGTCATGATAATCAACCAGAGCTGTCAATACAGTGAGTATCAGTTTGTCATGATAATCAACCAGAGCTGTCAGTACAGTGAGTATCCATTTGTCATGATAATCAACCAGAGCTGTCAATACAGTGAGTATCAGTTTGTCAAGATAACCAACCAGAGCTATCAGTACAGTAGTAATGATTTCTCATAATAATCAGTCAGGGTTGTAGTACAGTGAGTATTAGTTTGTTAAGATAATCAACCAGAGCTATCAGTTTAGTGAGTATCAGTTTCTCAAGAGGATCAGAGCTGTCTATATTTTGACCAATAGCATTGGTTAAATAAATGAATACTGTGTTAATGTTTTATATTGTTACAGTTCCAGTAAAATTGCTGTTATTGTATTTTGTTGTTTTAAAATTTGCCACCAAAATCTCTTGTTTAGCAAAAAAAAAGGTTTTCTCATTACCTTGGGTTACCCTTGTACATATAGAATTTTTTAATTTAATCTTTACCCCACAGTACAGTTTTTCTTGAAAGAAGACAATTAATGAGGAAAAAAAAATCTTACTCAGTACTGAGAGTTTTAAAATATTTTATAATAGTGGTGATACAGGTTTCCTTTTGGCTCTAACCTTCCTCCAGCAACAGTCTCCTAGCAACATGCACTCTAGTGCCACTTCATGGAACTGTGATATCCTCTAGCAAGGCACCCTCTGCTGTCAGTATCTTTTGTATACTTTTGTTCCAGTTTTAGGGTCTGCACATAATTAAATTAATTTATACCTGACCGAAATAAGTCCATGCAGGTATTTGGTCATGAAATAAACAGGAATGTTTTGCTCCTCTTTTCTTTGTGAAATATTATATTTACTGACAGATTTACCAACAGGAGGCATTATTAGTAAAGTAATTTTTTTCAGTTTATAGAAATCAAGTGTGTAATATGATATTATGCTACTGGTTTTTTTAAATAATTATATATCTTAATTTTTTTATTCTTTACATTATTGACCTTTTATATAAAAACTAATTGTTATGTTTCTCTTTTTTAATGTTTTCCTCATTTTACAATTAATTTCAGACAGTTGTATAAGGCTTGTCACACTGGAAATGAGTGTTCTGTTACTGAAACAGTTAGTGCTGAAGGATGGTTACAGTTTTCTTCAAGATCAACATCTGGCAGCAATCGACCAGGCTCACGAAGAAAGTACTTTACTTCTTAGAAACTTCTACAAAGTAAGTATCTTATACTTGTTATTATCTCATGCAAAATATACGTATAATATTTTATGATATAAGCTTAATGTTAGACCAGCTATTTTACAGCGTACATTGATCGGCAAAGTAAGAGTGAGAACAGTCATATGTTATTGTATGTTATATGACAAGTTAAATTTGAGAACACCTGTTTTGTACAGTATGTTGTATTTTAAGCCAAGTGGAGAACAATAATTTTTACTGTATATTGCATTTGAATCTAAGCATGAAAAGAACTGTCTTGTATTGTGTGTTGCATGTAAAATTGAAAGAGTATTGAAGATGTTTTTAGATCTATTTAACATGTTCACTGCTGAGGATGGCATGTGCATGTTTAACATTCGTTCACATGTGCTCACGAGGCGTGTGTGTCCTAAGTAAAAAAAAATAAAGATTACATGTTTTAAGTTTGTTATTGTTGCTATCATGTAAGTTGAAAACATAATGATATTGCACTAAAACTCGATCAGCACAGATGATGCCAAACGTCACAGCAGATTATGTGTTAATAGTTTTTAATTTTTATCTTAAGTGTAAAGTTACATGTATACATATCAGGCTAGGGATGCCTTGATATATTGAATTGAAATTATAGTGTTATGGTGATACACCTTAAGTAATGGTGCTTAAACTGTATGAAATGAGGCTTGTACTTTACTCTTAATAACCAGAGATGATGATATTTCTTAAAAAACAAGTGTCAACAGATTAAAGTGGATGTTTACTGGACACCCATGTAACTGTTTTTTTTTCATTATGTCTAATAGGTGTAAGATATTGTAGCTTCTGAAGTGGAATTTAATCTTCACTGATTAAAAACAAATTTTCAGTGTATGTGTTAGTGTTATGTGTAAAACTGTGTGTTAAACACTTGTTTGCAGTAGGAAACAAACTTGGGTCTTTGAATTTTATGTATCAATGAACTGTTTGCATACATTGGATTGTTAGTTTTTTCTTGCTTGTCAGTATAGACCATAAGAAATATTTTGTTTGGTATTGAAACATTTGTTGGGATTTCTACACTTAAGTATGTTATGTAAAGAAGTCTTCTCTTTAATCTTAACTTGATGGTGACCTTAAAATCAGCTGTCTCGTCATTTGAAAGGCATTTATTTGTTTTTAGAGTGAAGAAATCTTCTTGGACATGTTTGAAAATGAGTACCAAGAAATGAAGGTAAGGAAAGAAGATATCAAGTTCAGTGGATTATATTTTTACAAAAGAAAAATTTAGTGCATCATAAAACATTGTGACTTTATTGTTTTATGGTTATTTTTTTGCATTAAGTTGAATTCCTTAATATTTATAGAGGTAATATCTTTTTAACGATTGTTAGTGTTGTTGTACAAGTCATTATTTTAACAGAAAGTCATTTAGACTGCTTGTTAAGGTATTTTTGTTCTAGTTTTTACTTAAAGTACTTTATTTATTTTTTATACTGCTTAATATTTTGTTTTACAATTATATGTGTATTTCTTTTAAATTAGTTTTCAGTTATGATATATTTCTATAATAGTTTTAAAATGTAAGAAGTTAAATTAAACTAATGTTGCAATATTTTACCCCTGGTAAATAATGGAACAGGTTTACAATAAAGTCATCCATGACAGACAGTTGCACTGTGCTTACAATCAACAAACGTAATGATACTAAACAAGAATACTACTGTAAAATTTCATTGTTTTGTAAGAGCAGAGTAGATTTATAAAGCTCATAATGCATTATAAAGTACCAAGCAAACTAAAGTAAGTTTGTTGTGTATTTTCATTGTCATAAGAGAAATTAGATTTATATTTTGAAAATTGTAAATGCTGTTCTTATAATATTTTCTGGAATAGTCACTAATCATGAAAGGTTTATACATATCCTTGTTGCTATACGAAAGAAAGAAAGGGTTTCTTATACAAACATAGTTTCAGCTGAGGTAAATATTACTTGAGATGGCTGTGATTTTACTTTTGGTCATGATTGTACTGAATTAAATTCAAGTTGGTGTGTAACTCGACTTTTTTTACAGAAACGTCCTCTGAATGTGAAATACTTGATGATGGATGACAATCTTCTTCTACCACCTACAGGCACACCATTGTCAGGTGTTGAATTTCATAAACGTCTTCCTTGTGGAGAAGTTGAGCGGGCACGACAGGTAAACACTCGGTGTTTAAAAGAAGGCTTACATTTTATCTGAAGGGCTTGACAGACGTTTTCATACTGTTTAGAGCTTGTTTGTTTACAGTTTTTCCATTTGCTGACCTTGGTTTTCATCACGTGAAAACTCATGCTATCAGGTCAAAATACTGTCTTCAAACAAGCCACAGACAGATGGATGAAGTCCATTAAACCTTTAAGTTAGTATTTTTTATATGTATCAATCACAGAATAATTATTCATGGTCATAAACAGATAAAAATCTGAACCACTGTACTTTTACATTATATCAGTGAGATATGTTGTGTATATTTAGTTTTCAAATACACAAAAAACAATGAATAATTTTTTTCAATTAGAGGAAAATAAACATCAGTTAATTACATTTTGCTCAGTTGATTAGAGACCTTTTGTTGTGTGTATTCATGACCTATTAAAATGAACAAACGTGTTTTTGTTTAACTGTCATTACTGGTGTTTTATAGTATCACTCCAAGTGCTCTTTACACTTTAAAATCTAGTTTAAACCATCTTTATAAGTTCAGTACCAAACAAATAGTGTAAAAGTATAATTGTAATGTTATATAGTAGTTATCTAATTAATTTTACAAATAGGTGTTTGACTCAGCTTTGAAAACAGATACGTGATCCAGTTAAAAACTGTTATTAAAGGGGGGGGGGCAAGATTCAAACCTTGAAGGTTGGACATAGTATGTTTAGAAAAGAGCTCCTAACTAATTTAATGTTAATAGAGGCTTTGGATATTTATACAGCTTCTGATAACAGTTTTCTTGAAACTGATACTGGACTTGTGTTATACTAGTATGTCTGTTTGATAGCTACAGAAATATTTTTCTTCAATGGAAATTTGGGTAAGGATATTTAGGGGTAACAAGTACAGTGACTTAAAAATTCAGATAACGATATTTAGGTAGCATATACCGTTTATATAGTTTTATCTAGGTTTGGGCCTTTTTATCACAAAAACATCTTCATACTGTGCTTTTTGTATGAAAATATATTGAAATAGTTACAAAGACACATTCTGGCATATGTTGTGTAACATTACCACTGTAGTTAATTTGCATATTATAAAAATAAAGAAATACAAAAGAAAGGTCTTATGTTCCTGATAACTTCTTCAAACATCACTGAATGCTCCTGAAAATGGAATGGGATGTGAAGAATTAGTCTGAACTAATGAAAACTAATGAATTGAATAAATATGTATATTCAAAGCTGTCAAAACATACTGTTAGCAAGTACATTTTAACAGTTTTTTTGTGTTGGAATGATGAGATAGTTTTACATATAAGAACTACAGACATCACTTGAAGTTCTTGCAAATGTTTGAAATGTCACAGGTTGTAATTCTTAAGAAAAACAGGAATGTTCAAGCCTCTGTTTTGATACTTGAAAATAATTCATTTGCATCAAATTTATTTAATGACATTTTCTTACACAGATAATTAATATTTTTAGTTATGAGACAACAGAAATATATCAAGACAAATTACCTGAAAGCTTTGGATTCTATCTTGTTGAAACTTCCATTTTTTTATTTGTAAAACAGAAATAAGAGTTACAACTGAAGTTTTGTAGTTAATATATTTAATATCTTTTAAAGCATTTCAGCTTATTTGTTATGGTAGTTTCTTCACGTTATAATAAATATTTGATTAGCTTCTTGCTTCTGTTGTTTTAACAGTACTTGTTTCTGATTGTTTATCAGAGGTTCTAATTTAGAGGTTCTAAAAGTTCACCATGAATCTGTATATTTTGTGACTTTTTTTTTTAAATTCTGTTTACAGGCAATCCGAGTTTTCTTCATTCTTCGAGATTTAACTCTAAGCTTAGGAGGAGAGACTGAAACACAGCTTCCATTGACTAATTTAAACAACTGTGTCAAAGTTAATGAAGTTCTAGATCTTAGTAAGTTGCTAGAAGCCTTTTTCATAATTTTTCTTGTACCAAATATTGTAGCTTTACTGTTTCATTAACCTTTTGTTCTAAAATTTCTTTTATGTTCTGAATGATTTATTTCATAATAATGTAAGTCTGTACATCAGAAAAGCTACATTAATACTACACATTGGAATTGTGGTATACATGTACAGAATATAATTGTTTTCCCTGATTTCATGAAACTACAGAGGGTTATTCATTACTATGGTAACAGTGTGCATATCCAAGCACCTTGCACATGTTTATCTCCATGGCCTGTGAATAACAGATTAAAAATCCTGCTGGTAGGGTTACATTACAGGACATTCTGATGCAGAGTTTTTATTATTCTGTTATTATAAACGTACACATGGAATGAAGTTTTATCATTTTGAACAAAGGGATATCTGTATTGCTGAACTTTATTGATAAAACAAGGGGGAAAAAACAGGTTAGTCCACAACCAACTGTAGGTAATGAAGAATATTTTGTTCTGGAAAGTAACCCAAGAACATAGCATTCCATTCCAACTAAACTAAATTAGGAACCACTTTTGGGAGAATAAAGAACATGGATTTAAATATAAAAAAAAGACATATACTATGCTCATGAGCTTTTAAAGTGCATAGAAAAATGGAAGATGATGTGAGTAGCGAAGAGCAAATGTATGCTGCTATAAACGTACTTCGCTGTGCAGTTTAAAAATAGCTACAAGCAGGTTGAAAATAATTTCTATTTTTCTTGAATTTTCAATATTAAGTGAATAATAACTAGCTTAACATATGTTACAGTTTCATTTGTTTATATGTTTCCCTTATTTTCTGCATAACCTAAATATATTGTTTGTGAGATTGATGATATAAGTAACACCTTGACCACTACCGCGTCTATCGTAACCCAGCTCGAATTGAGTGAAGGCCTCGTCAGCACCAGATATTGTAAATGTAGTGTAGTTAACATATTCTTTCTCGCTTTCACTCACAAGTTCTTAGAATTATTAATGACTCACATTACAAGAACTCTGATAGTCCTCTATCTACCTAGAATCTTTATAGATAACTGATTATGATTTACTTTTGATTCAAACAATGTTGTGCATTAGGATTATATGAAGTTAAGAATGTGATACATCAGAGTAAGAATGTGAAATTCATTTTCTGTATGAAGCCATGTTAAGAATAGATGGTGAAAGAAGACTTGTAGTCGAAACACTGAGAATAAAAAGATCCCGACGTAGCATTCATGGTCTCATTGCTACCTTAGTATCCATTTGGCAACATGAATAATACTAATTTTGTAATTCTACTTAATCCCCAGAATTATTCGGCATTAGACAGACATTTACTGCTGAATTTTATTTTCAATGTGTACATTTCTTTAATAAAACATGCTATGAATATGTTTATAAAGGTCAAAAGAATTGTATCTTTAAAGAAAAATTGAGAGAAAATTCTGTGTATGTAGCTAGTATGCTATATATTATCAGTAATTTCATCTGTCTGAAGAAGAACAATAAACCATATTTTATTAGAAATGATTCTTTCCCCTTGAGAAATACACTTGTGTTATAAATACTTAGGATTTTACATGGTAAAAAAGTTAACAATATTATATAAAAGAGTTCTAGAAGCATGAGAATGTTGAAAACAAATTTTAATTATTGAGTTTGCTTTTAGGTATTGGTAAATGATTGTTAATAGTTGAAACACTGGTGTTTGTTTGTTTAGCCCTCATATTTGTCTAACTGTAAGTAGACACCATGTATAATTAACGTGTATATGCTTTAAGTTTTAACAGAGAAACATAGTTGTAACTTTGTGATAATTTATACTAGATTTACTTGATAATACTTTAGTAAGTTGGTAGAGAAATGCTTAAAATACGGAGAGATAAAGTCCTTACTGAGGCTATCTTCACAACACGTGGAGCTCACTTTCCAGATAACAGTGATCTGATTGCTTGCACGGTGCTCTTGAAAGATGGACAGAAGATACGTAGGTTCATGGTGATTGACATCCTTCAGGTGATTCTTGTTCAGCCAGACACTAAGAGACTAGGATGGGGCATTGCCAAGTTTGTTGGATTTTTACAGGTATGCACATGAAAATTCTAAGTTAAGTTTATTTAATTCATTGAACAAGTAGACAGTGGAGATAAGATCGTGTGAATCATGAAATAATATTTTTCATTGTTTTCAAACGAGACTCAAAACTCAAGCACTCTTTAATAATTCACTATTCTTCTTCTTGAACTATTCAAAAGCACTCAAGTTTTGGGTGTCGTTTGAAAATCATTACAACTTTTGTATGTGATCCTGTATGCTAACTTCTTGATCAGAAATAATATTTCTCACTCTGAGCACTGTACATGACTGAGAAACAAATCTTATATTCTTGTTTCTATTAGAATTAAACAGAAAGTATGGTGTTATGGAAGTATAGAAAGAACAAATGCTTTAGTCATTCCAAGACCTGTTGCATGTATTCCAAGTATTTTAGTTCCTGAATTATATATGCTTTAATTGAGAAATAGCAAAGATTTCCTGAAAAAATCTCACTTACATCATTTACTGTAACTGGCTTCTTTGGAATTCCATAAAATTTAATTAGTATTTTTGCTGGTGGTTTTTATGCACTTACATCTTCTGAATTTTTTAAAATTAAATATGGGCCTTAACTCTTTCCACGTGATTATATTCACCTTGTAACACCAAAGTAACCACCAGTTTCCATAATATAGCTTTTAATATGGTACTTGTATCTTCTCGAAAATTGCCAATATCTTAGTAAATATTAAAAAATCTTTTGTATTCAAAAAGTCAGGTTTTTTGATTAATTCTTTTTAATAAAAATTTGCTTGTGAATGTACGAAGTCAGAGTGTTGACTGTTTCGACTGTAAAGTGATCTTCACATTAAGATTGAAAATACTTTTCTTGATCTGAAAAGTTTCAAATTTCATTTGTGTAACCTCTAAAACTTAAATAAGTCTCAAAGTTTTGTAGTTAAACTTTATATTTTATCTGTTATTTTCTCTACCCTAACTCTATATGGACTTGGTTGATTTGACCAACCTTGTAACCACCATAAACAAAATACAAAATAAATCTCAATTAACCTATTTCTGTCTAGAATGATTGCAACTTGTAACATAAAAACTACAGTTGTTTATCCTAAGGCTTGTAACAGTTTGCATCAGTTTCTTGTTTTATTGTCTTTTGAACCATGTGTAAGTAATAATCCTTCCACACAAGTTGTAAATCACTCGGCAAATGCATAGCTCAAGTTACCATATTGAATGACATAATGAAGGAGCTACTTGTGTAAACATACCGAGAAGGATTATTGTTATCATATTTCATCATCTAACCTAATAAGTTTCTGATTTTTACATCTTAGTTACTTTTCTAACAATAAGTAAAAAATATACGTGAAAAACAAGAAATATAGTACCTACGTTCAATGTCTTATTCTCTTGCTGTTAGTAGTTGCCAATGAAATTAAGTCTACTTTTTTATAATGATGGTACTAGTACACTAAATAGTTTAAATTGCTTAAATAACACACCCGAGAATACAATAATAACACACACAAACCAAACAATGTCCTATAACTATTATAATTCAACTGGATTTCTAACTATAGCATAAGAGCCTTAACATATAATTCCCCAAGCTAGGATAGAAACTTTCAAACTGAAGAAGAAATAAAAAATAATGTGTACCGAAAACAATATAATATAATATGTCATTTGATGAATTAAAACTGTTTTTCTATTGGTTAAAAATAATATAAAATGTCAGAGATAATTACTGGCAATTTGCAAAAGAGAGGATGTGACAGGTGTGTGTGGCAAGTGGGTCTGATTTTCTAGTTTATTTCTCCATAAACAAAGAAGATTGAAATCTATAGAAATTAAATTTTGCCATAGTAATATCTATATTGTAATGAGTAATTTACATTAAACTCTGTACGTAGAGATGACTGGTAAATAAATTAGAGAATGGGCAAGACCTAAAGAACAAATGTCATGATTCTCATAGAAGGGAAGATTGGAGATTTATTTAAATATTTCCTTAAGATTTTAAAACTCGTATAATATTATAATTTGATTTATCAACTATGATTTGATGTCAAATACATTGATGATAAAGTAGTTTAATTAAATTTTGAATGTAACTATAAAACTTTGTGACATACACACTTTAACCTACCTGTAGCAAGAGGGTTAAATGAATTTGTATAGTTTTTATGTGAACATTAATTATAATTTGTGACAATTTTCCATCTCCATAGGTAGCTATGTTTTATGAAATTTCTTCAGAAAGTTGTATCCTGTCAATATGTTTCTTGATTAGCCAAAGAAATGAATACCTAGTGATTATCGCTTATTTAATCAGTCTTGGAGAAAAGCCACAGTAAACGGAACAAACTGTCAGAAGTCTGATATTAGAGAAACTAGTTTTGATACATTCGTATGTCCTCTTCAGTCTCCTATTGTCTTTGTGAGACTGAAGAGGATGCACTAATGTTTCGAAACTAGTTTCTCTAATATCAGACTTGTGACAGTTTGTTCCGTTTACTGTGGCTTTTATTATTAATCAGAATTCTATGTAGGCTACTTTCTTATAATTTTATAGAATTAGATAATGGTATTAGAATGATAATCCTACAACAAGATGGAGGCAGCATCAGTACTGAATAATTTTTCGTGTAAATCATTATATTTGTGAATTCAGCAAAGAATTTCTTATCCTATGCTTTTTTATTACTCAGTTATGTGAGATGTTGAAGTTTGTGTGTTTAGATAGAAAAGAAATGAAGTTAGCTTAATTTTGTTTTGTCTTATATTAATATCTTCGTGGTTGTAATTTAAGAAAGTTGTAGATTTTATTTCATTGATATTTTGGTTGTTAAGGTTTTGCTTATGATTTTATTACAATACACCTCCTTGTAAAGGTTTACTTTGTATCCAATCTATTATGATGAAATATGTTTCTTAAAATCTTGATCAGATTTTTTTTAATGAGATTATCAACCTGTTTAGGTTTTGCCAGTAAATCAGGTTTCTGTGGAAAAGTATTAAAAATTAATTTAAGAATATCCAGAAATGTAAACTTTGTAATGGATTTTTAGAGATAAGATTGTAAGAGATAAGAACTATATAGTTAATCAATAGAATGAACTTAAAAGTAATTACAGTTATGTTCTGATTGTTTAGTGTAAGACACTCACTGTGGTTGATAGTTTAACCCTATGCTAATGGGTTGGTCAGTTTGACTCACCTTGTAACCATGACATTATATATATATATATATACTATAACTCTTGAGTATCGCCCACAAAATTT
>NW_013668488.1:115119-134168 GCF_000517525.1 Limulus polyphemus | reverse complement strand
AAACTCCATAAAGAAAGTGTTTGGGTGCCTCACAAACTCTCCGATAATCATTGTTTCCAACGTGTGAACGTTGCTTCGTCTCTTCTGGCACGTAAAGAATGGAGACTATTTCACTTAATAAATGTTTTGTTTTAATATACAAGTTGTTCGGGTTTTTCATCTAAAAAAAAAGCAACATTAATTTTTTGACGACCTAATATGTTATGCACAAAAAATAAGATTTTTCAATAAAGAATTTTTGCTAGAGATTTCTCTGTGAATTTAAACAGCTTTTACTGAGTTTGAATGAAAGGTGATTTTCATGCTAAGAATAGAAATACCTCTTTTCATCATACAGTTTCCATATTTAACTTGCATAACCACTAGATCCTCCTAAATGAATATCAAGAGTATTTTTTGGTAAAACTGTATACTTATCTATTATTTTTGTACCCTAACACTAACGGTAACAAAATTTTCAATTTATAGTAAAATGAAAAATTGAAAAATATAAAATAAATTCAAAAATTTTTTTTATTTTTGATAATGACTGCAGATCGTAACAGATAATTACAATTATTTATCCTAAAAGCTTCAGTCTTCCAACTTTTTCATAAACTATGTCTAGTTAGTGTAACAAACAAATAAATCATCAGTGAGAGGTTAGAGTAAACAAACTATTAAGCTGCGCCATGCATACTTAGAAGATAGATCACAAGAATCTTTTTTTCATTCAAACTTTCATAGCTAACCTAATAAGTTCCTGTTTTTACGTGTTAGTTACTTTTGATAGTTTAATATAAGACAGTGACTGTGGTTCATAGTTTAATGTAAGATAGTGACTTTGGTTGATAGTTTAATATAAGACAGTGACTGTGGTTCATAGTTTAATGTAAGATAGTGACTTTGATTGATAGTTTAATATAAGACAGTGACTGTGGTTCATAGTTTAATGTAAGACAGTGACTGTGGTTGGTAATTTAATATTTACTAATTAATTATAAATTCAGAACATTGTTGCTTTTGGTATAATATTGTAAATCAGCAGTACTTGCAAGGCCCCAATGGTTTCAGCTGATAATAAAAACTTCATTTTAGTTGCAATACTCCATTTGTTTGTAAAGTGAGTGGTTGGCACTTCCTTGCAGGACTTCATCACTGGTTTTTTGTTGGTAGGGTATTGAAGTTGCTGGGGACAAAGATGATAGCCGATGTCTCCATCTCACTGTCCATCATCCTGCATCATCAACAGGAGCTTCTGGAAGAAATGGACGAACACCCCTTCTTGCTGCCAAGTTTGTATTTGATGATCATATCAGATGCATGGCAGCTAAGCAGCGTCTTACGAAAGGACGACTCAAGTCTAGGCAGAGAAAATTACAACAAATAGGCAAGCTATTAGAACTCCCTGATCATACTCAACCTCACCTACATCCAGGATTGCACATAATGCGAGAAGACCATGAACATTCTTCTGGTACGGGTATATATTTTTGTTCCATTATTTTATAGAATGCTAGAATTTTCGAATATTTCTTTAAAACATTACATATATTAAAAGAGAACAATCTTATAATCATACTTGTGAAGTTTCAGCATCATATATATTGTTAAGCAATAAACAGTATTAATTAAGATATTATAATCTGCTCTGATATTTTAGTTAACGTGCACAGATTACTAAATGAAAATTTCATAGGAATTGCATTAAAGTATCTAGAATTATATATGCTTGTGTGTGTGTGTATATATATATATATATATATATATTACTGTTGGTGCAACTAAGACATCATAGTTGTGGCAAACTTGTAAATATGGCTCCTTTTTGTATCATTAGAAGAATGTGATACACTAGGGTTGTATCAGGTAAATAATGTGATACACTGGGGTTGTATCAGGTTAAGAATGCAGTACACTGGGGTTATATCAGGTTAATAATGTGATACACTGGGGTTGTATCAGGTAAATAATGTGATACACTGGGGTTGTATCAGGTAAATAATGTGATACACTGGGGTTGTATCAGGTAAATAATGTGATACACTGGGGTTGTATCAGGTAAATAATGTGATACACTGGGGTTGTATCAGGTAAATAATGTGATACACTGGGGTTGTATCAGGTAAATAATGTGATACACTGGGGTTGTATCAGGTAAATAATGTGATACACTGGGGTTGTATCAGGTAAATAATGTGATACACTGGGGTTGTATCAGGTAAATAATGTGATACACTGGGGTTGTATCAGGTAAATAATGTGATACACTGGGGTTGTATCAGGTAAATAATGTGATACACTGGGGTTGTATCAGGTAAATAATGTGATACACTGGGGTTGTATCAGGTAAATAATGCGATACACTGGGGTTGTATCAGGTAAAGAATGCGATACACTGGGGTTATATCAGGTAAAGAATGCGATACACTGGGGTTATATCAGGTAAAGAATGCGGTACACTGGGGCTGTATTAGGTAAAGAATGCGGTACACTGGGGCTGTATCAGGTAAATAATGCTGTACACTGGGGTTGTATCAGGTTAAGAATGCGGTACACTGGGGTTGTATCAGGTTAAGAGTGCGGTACACTGGGCTTGTATCAGGTTAAGAATGTGATACACTAGGAACTTTACAAATTAAAATCTATCAGTAAGATTCTTTTATGTTAACAAATTTGATATATTAAAAGTATTTCAGATCAAAAGTTTATCAAAATTCTAATTGAGAAAACGATACACTAAGATTGTTTTTCAACTGCAGGAATTAAAGGGAACTGAATAAAAAGTACATCAGATTTGTTTTAGGTTCAAAATATTATAGGCTAAAATTTCATCAAAGAGCTAGATGAGATAAGACTGATTCTTCTGTATTTCAGCCATACAAAGAAGTCATTCTCAAGATATGGGTTTTCGCAGTAAAACATCTTCTCCTTGTGGTAGTCAAGGCCCTTATCGACCACTTTTTACATCCATGAATCGAGTGCCAGGATTTGCTACCATGATAAAGCGTGAACAGTGTTACGTGTCCAACTCGACTCACTGTGAATCTGGAACAGTCGAAAGACAACGCAGACAGAGTGGAAGCCCTTCAGCAAATCGACGAAATCACTCAGTTTCAAGATCCAAAGAGAGTTCCTCGAGACTGCAACAAAATAGTAGTTCTGAAGATATTCCACTAGATGACATGTCTAAATCATGGTCTCGTCACAGTAGCCCTAACTTAAGGAGACAAAGTGCTTCTGGCTTACCAAAGGTAAAATGTTTGTTTTATTAAACTTCTAATTATTGTGTTGCTTCTGTAAGATGGATATTTTTTAATAATTGATTATATAAAGTACAAGTGTTGAATTTACAGAAAAATGCACATTATTTAGCAAACTATTAAATGGAGTTAACATGATAGATTTTTATCAGTCTTTGATTGAATATACCATATAAGGTATACAAAAGCAATCAAAATTTATTAATAAAACAGAACAGACACTGTAAAATTTGGATTTGTAAACCTTTTTAAGAAAATCACAGATTAGTAGTTATTTTGTTCTCGTGTATGAAAGTGCAAAAACATATATAATTTAATCTATATTGATGTTAGTGGGTCATTTTATTAACTGATTTCAGTATATTTCAGGCCAGGATCAGTGCTCCACCTAACTTAGCGTATGTATCATCTACTGGTATTGCCACTCCTCCTTTCTCTGGTAGATTAACTGCCTCTTCAAAAGACAGTGAAGGCTTAGACAAGAAGTCCACTGTAGAATCAGGATACAAAAATGGTACTGAAGAACCATTTCAAGAGTGTACCACTCCTAAAACCTTGAGACCTGCTGAAACACCTCCAACATCACTGGTTACCGGACCAGAATGTGAAGAGTCTACTTCATATACTGTACCACACTTATTACCACCATCTGGTTCACAACTATATCACAAATATGAGGTTGTTTTACAAAATGGATTGTACAGTGAAGTAAACCCAGAAAGCCCTTCTAGTCCATGCATTAAACCTTGCTGTATGAATGAGGCCTCATTTGCCGAGAAACAGGTGACCACAGCAAATCAAGAGAAATCCCTGGAGCTTTTGGAAAGATCTGCAGAGATGCACTCAACAACTCCAAACGTTTCTGAAGGTTTGGATCAATCATCTTCACAGGAACTGATGTCTTCAAATACTGGAAAAATTGACTGTTCTATGAGGGATTCAAAACATGTTGCAAGTGTGGATATAATGACGGGGTTAGTTCCTGCAGCATCTCATGACAGCATTGAAAAACAGGTTGTGGAGAAGGGTGATACAACAGAATTAGGAAAAAGATCCAATAAAACTTCAAGTAAAGGTGCCGTGCACACAGTGTAGAGATTATTATATGTTTCAAAAAACTTATTTTCTCTAGCTTGTTGTCAGTGAACATGAAATGTGTTTATTAAAAACTAGAATATCAGTTACTAGTTGTTGGATTAGAAGTTCTTGTAAATGTTGTTTAGTAGTACATGAGGATTAGAAGAGACATGATTTGTATAAAGGGCTTTTGCAGGAGAGATTGTTCAGACCTTACTTCCTGTTGGTGATAAGAATGCTCAACTTAATATAACACTTTATGCTGATTTACCTTGTTAGTCAACATTAAGTGATCTTGTTTAGGTCCTCCTTTTGTAATGTTTAGAGTTATATTTCTGATGCCACATCATTACATAAACTGCTGACCACCCAACACTTAGTCACGCCAGATCAGAAGGCTTCGGCATAGAGTCCAAAAATATTGTTGTTGCCCATAATAATGTTTTAGGATAAACTTCCAATACCTTAAACCATAGCATGAGTTGAAGAACATGCCTTACCTAGTTACGAACTTCAGAAATTTAATTTATGGTTATCAGTAGCAAATCTCAAAGCCATAACTAAATGATATCTTTTTATTTCTGTAAATGAGTTAACATGGAAATTATGTCACATTTGCTTCTTATATATTTTTGGTATTATTGGAAGCATGAGAACTGAAAACTGTCCTTCATTTCAATTGTGTATCATTTGTATTAGTAGGTTTCACTCAACTTATGTGCTCCATATTTTACCCAGTAAATATTTGTAAGACATGTACAGAATGAACAACCTTCTAGTCTGTTCTGAAAATTTTAGTAGTTTAGAACTATTACGAAAAGGTTATTTTAAATGCTAAAATCATAATTTGCTTGTGTAAAAGTCCTCACTTAATTCTGCTAATGTCATTATTTTTATTTATTATTTTAAAAAAATGGATTCTTCCAGTAAAGGTGCTGTATCTTCTGGAATTAACCAGATTTAACTTGCAAATTTTTTTCATCTCCATTTTGACACATTAAATGTACTGCCAATCCTGTGGGTGGCAATCATCATGTAAATACTAGAACTTTAGCTTGTTTTTCCACTGAAGATGAAATAAAAGGGGTTTAAACTAATGTACACACTTGTGAAGAAAAATGTACTTAGGCAAAAAGTAATAACTGTTTACTGTATCTCTTCTTAGTGACATTGAATACACAGTGCATATGTGTGTGTGTGTGTGTTGATTGTATGAAGCTTTAGTAATAAAAGTAATTGCACCAAGCTATTTATATTTGCATTAACAAGTAATTGTTACTTTAATAATGAGGAATCAACTTTTTAGAAAATAAAAGTTTTGAGATGGCTTAACTGGGTAATGAAAAAAAACTATTTTAAATGTACGACATTTGAACAAGATTTTGTAATCATCAGGTACCTGTAGATGACAATCTTCTCGAAACGTCATACCTATATAAAGTTTTTTTTGCATTACCCAGTTAAGCTATCTCAAAACCTTTACTTGTCAATTTAGTTTTTTTTAGGTATACACTAAAAAAACAGGATACATGTTTTAATATTTCATTGCTCTGAAAGCTGAATCTTGTAAATTTAGAAGTTTGAAAGGGAATACTTTTTTCGTAATGGTGGTACAAAATTTCCAACTCTTGTATAGTGCTCTACAGGGGAACATGTCCCCCATGGCATATATATGTATCATATTACAACAAATATTAAAATAGATAATTTTATGCAAGAAATATGTAAGTGCTGAATTTTTAGATTTGTGAAAAGTTGTAGAGAGGTTTTTTATTCTTAAAATATTACAAAGCATGATAGAACAAAATTATAGTTTAATATTATGTTAAGTAACTGAAAACAAACTGAAAGTGATACATCAGTTGATTTTTTTTAAGGTTTTAGTTAGTAATAACTTGTCAAGTTATACATTACTAGGGAAACCATTTCCCAGTTATTTATAATTTAGTTTTAATATTAGCAATAACAGTTAACTGATGGGCTATCTGCCAGAGTTGTAGATATGACATTTTTTCATCCCTACTTTCACTCTTCTCGAGAAATGTCCATGAGAAAATTAATAGGCAAGAATAATGTAATGTATTTGTGTAGGTTTCAAATATCAAATCTAGAGGAGGATGAGGTGTTGTACTATAGTAGTGTAAATGGTACACGTACCAGGTGTAAAAACTATATATAAAAAAAGATATACTTTTATAAAGTAAAACAAAAATGATTTGAGAAATATATGGAGACTATTAAAGAAAAATAGATTTTTTTTTATAACTGTCACCACAATCTAATAAAGTGTTGCAAGTTGTTTTCACAGTTCAGTCCTTAGCATATTTAATACACATAAGAACAAATTTTCCTTCTTATTTCTGGTGCTGCAACATACTAGTCTTACCTACAGTTGAGCTAACTACAGAAACTATTTATTACACGTCAAATTCAAGCTTTTACATTGTATCACAAAATGTATGCATTCATGGCAACTTTCATTTCTTCGAAAAATACAAATGATTGGTTCAAGTATTTCTTTCAAACTACCTTCACTGGAATTCTATTTGGCCACTTAATTCTTTTCCCTTTACAATAATATTAACTTCTGTGCATTTTTGTATGTGTGTGTGTTAGTAATAATAATAGTTAAAACATAACGTGCATTTCACACATATTAATGGCTTTTAGTTATTGAAGGTAGTATTAATAAATCTACAGGTAACACAATGATATGGTTAAATAATCCTGAAATTCTTGTTTGCAAGTTTACTAAAAGTAAGAATTGGTACTATTTACATTTGTTTCTTATCAAATTTATGTACTTTAGACAATGTTGTCAACTAACAACTACTTTGTGTTGTTAACATTATGCTTATGTTTAATAATAAGCTGAGTATTTATTTTTACTCCTCTAAATTGAATAAATAAAGATTAACATTTCTTTAACACCATTGACTTGGTAACCTCTGTACAATGAAGTTTTATTTTCAAATCTATAAAGTTGCTAATTGTCTTTTACTTGATAACATATACTGACCAAGAGAATAAAATAAAGCTACTAATATGAAGAAAAGTAAGCTCAAAACTTGAAATATGATATGAAAATTTAACTTATTACTATAGCAGTAACATGTTGTAATCTTCAGGTAGCTGATCATCAATAGAAGGGAAATAACTAATAAATTCCTACTCTTTTTATATTAAAATGTATTAAACCTTGAAAGACTGTAGCTATAATACAAATAAAAACCATTCAAAAGTTCATATTAATTGGTGTGTTCAATCTTAAATGTATTCATAAAACATTTTACAATAAGAATATAATGTTACTAAAACTTTATTATTATTTCAAGTTATTTCTACATAAAATACAGTTCTACTCAATCCTTTTGTACAATATATGTTGAGAAACAACTAATATGCATTTAAAAGTCAGATGGCCCAATTAACTTATCCACAAAACTCTCTAATTTATCTTCATCTAGAACTCCAACAAATTGGTCTAAGACTTTTCCATCTTTGATCCCTACTACAGATGGAACAGCTGAAACCTTAAAAATAGACAAAAAAAAATTACAGTGTCTGCTTCTTTTTAATTTGAAATATATATACATATGTATTATACAACTAAATTCAAAAAGTACACCATAAACAGATACGAAAAATTATACTTATTACAGAACACTACTGTGGTGATAACACCCAAAAATTGGAAGGCATATTTCATCTTTCATATGAAGGTGAGAAACTAGTCATGGAAAAAAATAGGTGTATACATCCATATTGGGTTTAGATTACCATTCACCTGCTGGAATTCACTATGAGTATAATATTAACCTTGCATTAGAGAATTATTTCTATATAACCTTCCTATATAGAATATGATGAAATTACCCAACCACAACCCATGTTAGGATTTTAAATTTCTTAAACTTCTATAAATGTACTACAAAAATTTGTAAGTTGTACTGTGTTACCTGCCTTTACAGTACAATGAAACGTAATATAATCACCTGTACAATTTAAAGTAACTAGCTATTGGATGTTAGTCTTTCCAAGCTCGTTATTGTTAGGGTTAGTGTCATATAATTAAACTTGTTAAACAACAGAGAAAAATTAAGCTTACTCCATATTCCATAGCTAATTCTGTAAGATTATCAATATCTACTTTAGCAAGGTGAACCTTGTCTCCTTTAGAATCTATTACTTTTTCTAGTCTCGGACCAAGCAGTTTACATGGTCCACACCACCTGAAAAACAAAATGAAAATAAAAAAAAACTGCAAAACATTATTCTTATATGCACCAAAAAAAATTCTAGATGTTTTCTCAAACACTGCACTCAGTCAACTCAAAATTTAAAACAATTTGCATAGTTATATTTGGTGAAATTGTATTCAAGATTTTATGTTGCTCACAGAAACTAATGTGAATTTATAATTTCTATTGAATTTGCATAAGTAAAAGCATCTACACAGTGAATTTTCTTTTACATGTACCAAATTGCATATTGAGAACTGAATCTGCCTAAGTAGGGAAAACAAGCATTACACGTTTATTTCATACATCTAGTAATGTTTTCATTAGTACCATACATATAATTTTTTTCAACCCTTAACACTTCAGTTAAATGTGAACTTCTGCATCAAAAATTTAAAACTGATGATGTATAAAAATTCATCCTTACTTAAGCCTAGAAAATACCATTTACAACATAACTAGTAGCAGTAAAAATAAGCCTTAGGCATGAGATTATATTTAAAAAAATTGAAAGTGTATTTGTATTTCAAGGTTTAATAAATTTAAATTTATCATTTAAACAAATTTTACTGACAATTGAATAATGTATGGCATATCTTTTTGAAGTAACTTTCAAATGATTTATACACAAGATTAAAGAACGAAACATCTTATGGTCCAGACATCAGTTGCCTCATGCTTTTGGAATTGGTATTTATAAAAAATAAGGAAGAATCTGTCCTGCAATTTTCATGCCTAGTGTTACTTCATGAAGGAAACTAACCTTATTAGTTCATGAATACTAGCCTGAAGCCTAATCTTCTTTGTTTTCACCATAAAATAACATGCTCCATTTTTGTGTTTTTACAATATTATTTACAAGAAATTTGGCTCGTACTGTACATTTGGTTCAACTTAAAAATTAATGTGCTCTAACTCTAAAAGTTAGTTTTGGCCTGGAAAGTGTACGTATAAAACCTACAATAATACTACATGAAGCATTCTACTAACCATAAGTAAGTTCAAATTATGATAACCCACATGCATTATCTTGCATTTATTATAATTAAAACCCATTTGCCATTTGTTTGCCCAACTCACTAAATGATCTAAATCCTTTTGTAAATCAGCAGCATCCTCTTTACAGGGAGCTACACCCAAGACATAAATATCATCTGCAAATTTAAGTAATTTATTTATTCCATCCAGCCACCCTTTTGTCCAATTTGCTAACTTATCCTTCACACCTAGATATAATTGTTTTACAAGCCTTTTATGTGGCACCTTTTCAAAGGCTTTCTAAAAATCCAGATACACCAAATCTACACCCATACCCTCATCTATATAAGCAGTAACATTTTCAAAGAATGTCAAAAGATTTTCTCTTAGTGAAACCATGTTGACTATCCAATAAAATTCTAAACTTTGTTAAATGGCTTTGGAAAGCACCTGTTATCAGACTTTCCAAAACTTTTCCCACAACTGATGTAAGACTAATGGGCCTATAATTAACAAGACAATTTTTACCATCTCCCTTGAAAAGAGGAGTGACATTAACTAACTTCCAATCCTCTAGTACCTGACCACTATACAACTTACAAGGACTTTAAAAACCAAGTTCTCAACATACTAATTCTCTCAAGACTTAAACTTATTCACATTTGTAGTAAATACTAAAACAGAAATATCAGTGTGGTTTATTTCAGAATATAATTTATACATTGTTACAAGTTGTAACTTAGTCCTAGGTTTACAACAACACTGAGAAAACTAGACAAACATAATGTAAATTGGCAATGAGTGATGTGTTAATAATAATATTAATAATAACGCTATTTACAATAATGAATAAAAAATTAAAATCTAAGTTTAGATGCTGAAATTATTGTATTTCATTTTCAGTATTTGTAATTTGTAGGCTTATCTGCTCTACCTGTTTACTCTTCAGGTTTTATAACCTAAGCCTCTGAAATTTTCACTTTACTTACGTAGCATGAAAGTCAACAATAACAGGTACATTTGATTTAAGGACTCTATCTTCGAAGTCCGCATTATCCTGAACATTGAACGAATCCCACAAACATGAAGACGATGCAATAGATCTGTGTTTCTGTCCTGTCGTCAAACGTAAACCAACATTAGAAGTTGATCTAAAGAAACATCTTACAGTCTTTACAGAACGGCTGAAACACAAAAAAGCTGGCAAATTCATGATTAAAACAGGCAAAATTTTAAATCTTGATTAACGCAATAAGCACCAGGTTGGCAACAGAATTTTCTGTTCCAATCCACAAAAATTCACGAGTAACTAATGCAAATTATTGTATGTAAGTATCGTCACTAGAGGGCAAAGAATAGACGCGAGAATCCAAAAAAATTCGAATAGTTAAATATTAGAAAGAAGTCCTTTAAAAAATCACACAAGGTTTTATCTTTTGTACAGAGTAAAACTTTTGTTTATTTTGTTCACAAGGTTTTACTATATTTATCTGAAAACGCTCTGGACAAAATAAAGAAAACTTATGCTCTGTACAACCGATAAAACCATAGTTTATTTTTATCTCTTATGGATAAAACCTTATGTGGAATTCGAATAATAAATAGAATAAATTAACATTATTTCTAGAGGTAGTGAAATATATATACGTGCATCTGCCTTTACATTGTTCAAGCAAATGTGTTTAGATAATAAGTATCAAGCTATTCTTTATATATGAAATATATATCAAAACTCACCTAACATAGCCCCGACAGCAAGTCATCCAATGGAGCCGTGGTGGTCTGGCGAATAATTCCGTTAATTCGGTTCTTAAAAGGGCCTTTCAAGCTCATACTAGATCCTCTCATAATTAATGCATCTCTTTTTCTAATTGTTCTGACAGATCTCGTCGCTTTAGTAGATGGTCTTCTTCACAATTATGAAGTGCCCAGGCCTCCGTCCACCTGGCTGCCAGGTCTAAGAAGTGGTGTTTTAACACCATTATCTGCTGAAGCTTGAATAGTTGTTATATTTCTGTTGTCTCAGAAGTAATGGCAGGGAACACCACTAGTGGAATGGTAGAGGTAGACGCCCTGGTACCACAGGTGGTCTTTTCAACACCAATGTTATCACAGTATTGGCTGCCATTTGGGAGTTTCAATTAGCATGGCATGAAAAAGTAGTGGAGGTGGCTGAAAGGGTGGTTGCATCAGACCTGCTTGTTTAAACACTAGGTGGGGAACAGTCCAATCAAAGTTGAACAATAAGCATGCTGCTGGAATGTATGACTGCCAGATCCAGTCTCCAATCTGGAAGGTACTCTTCCTGGCTGTCTTGATGAATCATCTTTTTTGTATATGGTAGTCTTACCTAGTTCCCAGCATGAAGACTCGAGTGTGTCCACCATGGCTATTCTCAGCCATTCCACATATAGCTAAAGGCATTGAAGTGCTTTAGGACTAGAAGGTGGGTCATACAACAGGTCTACAGGGAGCATTGTTTTGAACCCAAACATGAGCATGTCACTAATCATTACACATGGCAGGTGTTCATTCCAATTGCCTTTACCATGATTCACAAACACTGAAAGCATCACTTAAACATCTGTAACACTAATTCACCTACTGGGAAGTGTATTGTGAACACTGAGCATCTTGCACAACTCTAAGAACAACTGGTTGTTGAAGTTTGTTCCATGGATAGCTCTAGGTGTGCTTAAATCTGTTATACACTGTTCTGCTAACACATCAGCAATGGACTGTGTTAATGTGTCAATCAATGGATGTGCTTTGGTCCACTTTGTGAAGTAGTCAATAGTGACAAGACATATTGAGTATCTCTCTTGGTCTCTAAGAAGGGACCAGCAATGCCCAGGCAATTCTTCAGAAGATAGAACTATTAATATTTTGCTGGAGTTTGTCCTATCAAGCTCATACGTTTTTACATTGCAGTGCTGACACCAATGGTCTACAACACAACTGAAACACATTCATCAAAATAATTGTCGAATGTTGATGAGACTGTAGATAACACCATGGTAAACTCCAATCCTTGCATAATGCAGGGTTTGGAAAATCTAATTTTGCAAGAGGCAGGGTATCAGGAATTGCAGTACTGGCCAACTCTAACATCGTAGTATGCAATCGTATTGGTACAAAACACCACAGTACATCTGTAAATGCTCATACAAATACCACGGACTGCATGTGCCTGCAATCAGCTACTCAACTGGTGCTGGGTGTTTGCTACTTTGCTGCATGGCAAGGAGCATTCATATTTGTTCAGAGTCTCTCAATTGCTCTTCACGGAGCTCTTGAGTGGTGGGTTTTGGTAGCCAGTCATCTGTGAAATTACAGACTGGATAGCTTTGTATTGAAATCGTAAATGGTCATTGTTTGAGCTTGGTGTCCCAGATCAGGACAGTCAACAAATGAACAATGCCTCACCTTGTGGTGAGACATCCACATTTCCATTTTGAGCTCCTAGGTGATTTATGGGTTTCATATTCTCAAAACATTGTGATCCAATGTATAATCATCCCTTTCAGGTTTTTAAAGTTAACACACTGTGTCACAGATTTAACCCCAAAGCAATCCATAGGGCAGAATTCAAATCTCGAATCAGACAGCCAATTGAGAATTGGGTAAATGGTTCAAGAAGACCGTATAAGAAAACATTCTAGGGTATACCTCATGCAGATTGCAATGAAATACACATCAAAAAGTTTAATGATGAGCTGCTGAGTAAACCATTGCAGCACCACATGTATCTGAGGAAAATTTCATCTCTCATGGATGCAGTTCTTGTGGCAACACAGTTTGAAGTGGCCACATAGGACTATGCACTGTAGCATAAAAGGAAACTAGCAACAGTTGCAGCTACAGCTGCAGAATCAGATGCAGCTCCAACAGAGTCTCCAGGGTTCTTGATGGACCTAAGTCTTAAAAGTCTATATCCTGCTGCCAGACAATACCAATGAATATGGGTACCATTTAGAGCAAACCACAACAGTTGTATTTAACTACTCCAGTTAGTTTAAACTAATGGTGCTTGAGTTGGGATGTGTCACTGCTTTAAGCAAATGCAGAAGTCAGCTCACCCTTGATCTTATGGTGGTCTGTTAAAAAAAACATGGACTAAATATCTTGTTGTATGTGCTGATGAAAATACATAGATGTCAGGTTGAGTTGCTATTGTATATTGAAGCCACCAAGGCCTTACTCGACTTTGATATATATCAGAAACTCCATGAAAAGTCACCACTTCATCTTTGCAATGTTGTATGCCAAGTAAAACTAGTTGTCTCTGGTCTAATTACAGGCATTGGTATTGGTATCTTAAAGATGGACCTACTATAGAAATATCAGCCAGTTTTACTTGTTCAACAGGTAATCTGCAGTACTGTGACAAAACTACCCAATCCTGACCATATTGGGCCAAAGAACAGTAGACTACAAGTGTATATGTTGAGAATTATGTAATAATGCCACCATATGTACTAATTGTGTATTGTGGTGTACTATAAAAGCAGTCTAGTGCACGGCATATGTCTGCAGCATTGATATAACTGATTCAAAAACATTTGTTTTCTGTCTGGAAAGCAGGATGCACTAGCTCAAACAGTAATCTATCCAATTGAATGTCTGGATATGTTGGAAGATCCCCATTACTTCAATACACGATAACTGCTGATAACTGAGAAATTGAGATGAATGATGAGAGTAGGCTGAAGACTGCTTTCAGCAGCCTGAAAAGATTGTATGAATTACAAGTCATACACATGGATATTTCTAAAGGCTGATGTAGCTTACATATAGAAGACTGAAATGGAGTAGATATCTTATATTTGCATTCAAGTTTTTCTTCCCATGATTCGAGCTACTGCTTAGAACCTGAGATTGGTATTTCAATGCATCAAGTATGTAGGTTTACAATTAAGACCAGGAAATTGTGAAAGTGTGCATTCATGTGTATAGAAGTGGAGTTGCTAAGTTATATAATAGGCATGGATGGAATGTCCACAGAACCTCTAATTATTACAGTGGTGAACGACTAGCTTCAACCTGAGACCAAATTGGAATTCCACAGCCTTTTAGGTTTTATGTTGTATTATTATTAATGGTTTATGCCCTGTTTCTCTAAGATAGCTACCTACTATGTTCATTGACAAGGGCTAATACATAGGAATTTAAAAGCATCTTTCAGTCCTTGACTTATCATTATCAACCTTTCTATTTGTTCAAAACACAGATACCAGTGAAAATAGAATGAGAGTGGTACAATATGGTATGAAGTGTGTAATCAAATATGCAAATCATGTGCTGATTGCTCTTAAGTAACAATACTATACGACAAAGAAATAACTGCTTGTAGATGTAGTATTTGTAAAATATTACCCCCGCTACTTGTATAATAAGCAATTCAGGTTCATAAGTCCAGAAGATATGTATGAGTGCACAAGTACAAATTCAATGTAAGGCCTGCCCAGGTTAACAAAATGAAAACATTAATGGATTATCTTACCAGCAAGTACAATCATGCCTATTTTTTTTTTTTTTTTTTGCTAATTCGGCTCATGGATACTGTCTAACTCATGGCAGAAACGATTATGAGGAACCATGAGTGATGACAATTCTGCATTTGGGTGGATATGAAGAATGGCAAATGAAGAATTCCCAGAAGAGCAACCGAAGGACCCAGACATAGTTTGGGCACTTTTTATGTGCAGTGAGCTAAACCATGTCCATCACAAAGTGGCATAACTACTATATGGCTATGAGTGTGGAATGGTGTGTTGAAGATCTTTATGAACCACAGAGCTATGGTAGCCAACTTATGAGGCAATTGATCTCCAGAATTCCAAGGGAAAAAATACTTTAGACATTGTATAATGCAAAAAAGGAAAGTTGCCAGGAAGTGGCATTCACAGTTTTCTTGTTTTTTTTGTCACCTTCATGTAAAGACAATGAGTAATGGTTTAGACATTGTACCATGTGTGCTGTCCAAAGTAGAAACTGAATGAATCAAGGAAACTATGTCGGAAAGCTGTAGGTTATCCTCTTGAACTGTTGATGAAAGATGAGAATTTTGACAAACCAATAAGTTGGAAGGATATTGCACATTTTTCATTCCGAGCAGCACCTAGATGGCGTTTTGAAACAGATGTTAGTGGAAATTTGTCGATAAAAGCTTCCCGGGCATATGTGGAATCTTGTATTTAAGCTGACACGAATTTGTATTGTGTCACCATCTGATGGTCTGATAGGGTCATGCCAGTCTTTATGAAATGTAATACAAAAGCTATGCTGTAACCAAGCATGAAAAATTGATATAGACTCAATTGACGTAGATTGAAATCAAGTAAAATGTATAACATTTTGAAATACTTTTGATGGATTAATTTTTCATGTTTATGTTATGCCGTGGATACTTCACGATCTCTAGATAGAATTATTGGGACAAACATAAGGATTTGGGCTGTTTGCTATGTGATGATAGTGAAAATAAGTTTTGATGTTATTCCTTTTGAGGTTAGTGCATTGTATTGATCGAATATACATGAATTTTGTCGCTGTTAACATGAAATATAATTGGGGTGGATGTTAATGGCAGGAATATACCATTTCTGCTTATTTCTGTCCATGATTACTTTTATTTTTATGACATCATTTGAGTTAGAGAAAGCTTCTTTTTTGGTGGTGCATGAGGTTTTACACGTGCTTTAGTGGAAGTTGGTGAGCCTGAGTGCCAAATGGCATCAGTTGCTGAGGAAGTCAGGTTAGCTAACGAATGGTGAGTCATACTCTGCATTATTAATATGTAACAATGAATACCTATGTGCGATGGTAGAGGTATGTTCTTTGTTTATATGCATAAACCAGTTTGTGTAAATTTAATTACGTACACGAATTTAATATAAATGAGAGTTTAGCTTTTCAGGCAAAATAAAGATATAGGCTTAAAATATTGAGATGTGATATGTTTGGTAAATATACAGTCTTAAGCTTAAATTGTACTTAGAAATAAGCACGGTGTTTTTTTAATACAGTTAAAGGATATATAGAGTTTGATTCTAAACTAGAATATTCATAACCATGTTATTTATTATTTCCAATGCTGTTGGTGAAGGGATATCTAGAAACTGAGACAACTGGGATCTTTGTAGATTTTACAAAGTTAAATAATCATTAATTGTCCATCCAGAATAAAGTGAAACATACTGTAGTTTTGGTTTATAAATGTCTTGTATTTGTACTTTTATGATGAAACAATTCACAGATGCTACCGAATGTTTTAAAGTTTGATCTGTATATTCTAATATGTTTAACTTTTGCAATTCAGTCTTGTCATGTGTTTAGCTGACCAGCATAGTAACTGTGTTTCATTTTAGTTTAATTTTGATGTTGTTCATTTGAAATACATTTTGAGTTATATTTATTTTATTACTGCTGTAAATTGTTGTTGGAGTTTTATGTTACCTTTGTTTTCTTTGTGCATGTGTAATAACGTGTTAAACGTGACCCGAGGAAGATGATTACCGTAAGTTGAGGCCTTCTAGTTAACTTTTTGATTTGACTTGTAATGTTTAACTTCGAAGAAAGAACCTAAGAGATCATGAGATAAAAAAAAGGGGGGCGAGGTGCTATTAATATCATCATATCTTACCATTACAAAACAAGTTAAGGATATATTTTTATTCAAATATATTATTATTATTATTATTTTAATTTTGTAGGTGTTGTACATGTAGTAAGTATTTTCCTGTTAAACCACATGTAAAAAGGTCGTAAATATACACTAATCTGCTTGCTAAGGCAAAATTTCACACTACAAATGAAATCCCATAGAAGCTTGTACCAGCTTTTCTCTAACGTGAGGTACGGTAAGCTCATTTTAAGAGTGAAACAGATACATGTGCAAATTAGCATAGATTTTGAGATTCTCTCCCTTGAACATGTATATTTGAAACAGTCGTTGACGTAGTTAATCTAATAGATTGTGGGATACCACACTATGGATTAGATCTAATATAAATCTTTGTCTTTGTTTGGTCTAAACGTTTCAATTCTGCACTCTAACCACAGTTACCAGTTACAGTATAACTATATAGTTAGAACCCAGCAAATTCTGCTTCAATATTTTCACTGTTGTGTTATATGTCTTTCATTGCTTTCCATGTTCCCTTTTATACTTTAAATATCATTTTCAAAACCCACATTTTTGAATATTTGTGACTATCTGATGGATACCAGTGTACTGATTACCATAACTATGAAGACTCTGAAGAGGGTCAGTGAAACTAGTACTATTGATAACAGAAGTGGTTGAGGTAGAAAGCTCAAATTCTTCAAAAGTTATGAGAAGTAACTTAAGGTATACTCTTTAAAGTATATACAACAACCTAGTACAGATCCTGCCAGCGACCTAACTGTACAAAAACTAGTATTTAGGTGAGATAACCAAGCTACAAGGTTGAAATGAACACTAGACTTCAAACTTCCGAATGATCAAAGACGAAGTAGCGAGCTTTTTGTATATTAACTCAAATATTTTAGCAACAACAAGCGATATATTGTTTAATCACGTTTTCAACATAATGATGTGTCGTTTAAAGGAATGGTCAACATACAACACCTACTCACCACAGCGATACTACATTGACCCTTGTATATAGTGTCAATATACTTACCATGATGATACTACATTCACCACAGGTATGTTATAGTATCACTATACTCACCACAGCAATACTACATGTACCCCTGTATATAGTGTCAATATACTTACCATGATGATACTACATTCACCACAGGTATGTTATAGTATCACTATACTCACCACAGCGATACTACATTGACCCCTGTATATAGTGTCAATATACTTACCATGATGATACTACATTCACCACAGGTATGTTATAGTATCACTATACTCACCACAGCGATACTACATTAACCCTGTATATAGTGTCAATATACTCACCACAGTAATACCACATTCAATTATCATTCTTTACTGAATCAACTGTTAGATTGATAATCCTTGATTCTTGACTGAAAGTTAAATTACACCATCGTGTTTCAATAAAGTAATTGTTGGTTTGATGATCCTTGACTCTTGAATGAAAGCTAAGAAGCAAAATGTCATGTTCTACTGAATTAATTGTTGACTTGATCATCCGTGACCCTTGACTGAAAGCTAAGAAGCAAAATGTCATGTTCTACTGAATTAACCCGATGACTACCGGTACTAACTTTTTTAGTAGGCAATGCAAGTGTGCATTTGTAAATTGAAAAAATGATAGAGAACTTATCTTTTAATGGAGTTCTGATTTTATTTTTATAACTAGTAGCATAACATTCAATTATTTGTACAAAATTGTATTCTTTAATGAAATTTAAAGATAAATTTAATGAAAAAATTCCTAAAATACGTTTTAGACTATAAATAAGCGCCCTCTAAGAAGAAATGTTTTTTCAAAATTTTTTTAAAGATATTTCCTTTCACTTCAGCACTGGTCCTGCCATCTAT
>NW_013668488.1:108384-114171 GCF_000517525.1 Limulus polyphemus | reverse complement strand
GATTTTTATTCTTGTAACTAATAATAACCAAAAATCTGTAACTTATCTCCGTAAAAATACTGGGAAACTATTTCTAACTCTACTACTTGACTTCTGTTTCTCTCTCCAGGTATTATTATTTATAATTACTCGAGTTTTAAATTACTTTTACTCGAAATAAACTGTAAATATTTATTTTATTTTATTTCGCTTCAATAGCAGTAATTTTACATTCAATATAAATCGAGAACAAACAGTGATTTTTCATATTGCGGTATACAGTGCTAGGGTCCAAACTTCGCGTCATTTAATTGACTCCGACCAGCTAAGGGGTCCGTTGACTGACAAGAAAAGCAAAAAATAAAACATAACCTAATCGGCTCAATTGGTCTGATTAGAATTTTAAACAGTTTTCCTATTTTACTTGTCATAAAGTTTAGACTTTCATAATTTTACCGTAAAACCATAGTTGTGTTTTCGACTCGTGAAAGTGTCTTCCTTACTTCAATTGCCCAAATGGAGCCTCTAGCTTCCTGGATATCCCAGGTCTATCATTAAACATTATGGAAGATCTCTACGACGTCTGAAATGAAAAGAAGGTTCTTGGAACATGTGAATTGCGATCCAAAAGAAGTTGAATAATACATTACTTTTTGGTGAGTATTAAAATAGTAATTTCAAGTCATATGATTTGTTTTTTTTTTGTTTTCATCTGGATTAATATAAATGTTATGTACATTTCAAGAGTGATATAATCAAAAACTGTTGTTTTCAGTTAAAGAGTTCTGTTACATGTTACACAAGTATGCACATTTTTTTAGATGCTAAAAACAATTATTAATAATTAAAATTAGTATGGGAAACAAAAACTCATTCAGTCGGTTATAGAAGAAATAAATTATAATGTTATTTAATTATTTTAATTAATTGCAGAAACAGAAATAAAAATAATAAATATGTATATTTCAGGGTCCGAAATGTGCAACATTTCTAACCGGTCCAGAACAAAACTTCTAACTAGACCTTATCAGGTTTAACTTAGCCACTCCAAGTATATAAATATATATATGTGTGTGTATGTGTGTGTTTATTCCATTTTATCCATTGGAGATGTGAATCTTTTTTAAACAAAGGGCACAATTGCATCTATGGTGGTTTCTTAGTCTCTTTCTGTTATCTTTAACTGAGAGTTAATTAATTAATATTTACGTGTCTCTTTCAAATGAAAAAATAAACATATTGATATATTAATGGTAATTTAAATGCCCATATTTTGAGAGACCAAAATAGGAAGTTTCTGAATGTGGTGAAGTTTGTACGTCAGAAACACCAGACCATTTTTGGGCGGTTCTTTATTTACAAACCGTGTTTAATATCAATTGGAATGTGATCTACGTAACTTAATTGTTCTGCTAATATTGAAAAATGGATAACGCTCAACCAGTAATCGTATTTAACTTCCATCGCTGAGCATCAGTAGGCGTCCACAGTGTTCCTAAAAATAAATATTTAGATAAGAAAAATCAAATATATTTCAATGAAAACAAAATAGATGAACTTCAAATTATATACGAAAAACTTTTGTTTTGTTTCTTTTTGAATTTCGCGCAAAACTACACGAGGGTTATCTGTGCTAGCCGTCCCTAATTTAGCAGTGAAATACTAGAGGGAAGGCAGCTAGTCATCAATCATCACCCATCGCCAACTCTTGGGCTAATCTTTTACGAACGAATAGTGGGATTGACCGTCACATTATAACGCTCCCACGGCGAGCATGTTTGGTGGGTCGGGGATTCGAACCCGCGACCCTCAAAATGAAGTACGTAAGTAATTGAAAAACAGTATAGTTCACTAAGTACTGTAATGTAAAGGTTCGTATGCGTATGTCATTGAGCGTATACGAATTAGTTGCGTATTTAGCGACCAGATGGAGACAAAAATCTTACGAATGAGGGCGCCACAGGAAATTTCACGAGGTACAACAGGTCCCCAAAATAACTCGCTCGTGAAAATACTTGCATAGCAAATCTCAAGATTTGAACCGAAAAAAACAAACGAATGCTTTGTTAGCGAAGGTTCGACATGAACCATGAGAGAACCGGATAAAATACGAGTCGATATGCTTAAGAAACAACTATTAAAGCTTTACAGATATTATTCACAACCAAATTAATAATCTTTGAAACAACACTCATCTTCCGTCAAGGAGTATCTACACGAACAGACTTACTATAGCTACCCTAACAGTATTGTGCCAGCTATTTAACGTACATCGAATATCAGAAACATAAGTAAGAATCGAAACATTCAAGCACCAGTTTTTCGAGTGAAAACTAGTCACTACATTAAATACTTATATTATTCGGGAACTTGGGTGTCCAGAGGTGGTGTTAACTGGGACGTTTTTCTGATGCAGTGACTATACTCTTAAAAACTGCTTTTATTATATAACCATAAATACTAAATAATAATAATTTACACAGTGTCTTCCATAGGGTCATCGGAAAGTTAAGGCTTTCAATGCTAAAACACGGGATTCAATATCCTGTGGTGGACAGAGTGCAGATAGCCCATTGTGTGTAGCCTTGCGCTAAAACAAACAAACAATTATTTATACAATGCCATAGAAAAACATAGTAAAAGAGAACACAAAACACAATTTACTGGAACATGCCTTCCTCAGTTAACAATAAACTTGATTAACATTGTTATTCTTCCTAAACAACATTAACAGAAACTTTGTGGTTACTTTAAATGTACATAGACATGCATGATGTTTTAAAGTAACTGTCATACTTTTAGAATAAGATTTGAATTGAGGAAGTGGCCTACCTAACTGAACGCTCCCTAGCGTTGAAAAATATTTCGTAAACATTGCTGTGAATGAAAAATAAATAAAACATTAGTGAAATTATCATCTTATAAGCCCTGAAAGATTTTTTCTAAGGAATCAGTGACAGAACAAAACAAAAAAATCAACAACAAAGAACTTAATTTTTAATGTTTCTTTAAATTATTTTCATTAATATAACCTGGAAAATACAAATCTAAATGTTAGCGTTATTAATTTTTATACTTATGAAGATTAATTACATTGTTAAATTGGTGTGTGGATTTAGTACAACTCTAAATATCCAAAGCTGACTGAACCGAGTGAGATATTATTGGGTTTACGGCCAAAAATATCGCTAACTGCGATGTTATCCAATTGATCATATCAATGCATTCTTGTCATTTTAAGTTTTAGTTTTTCGCGTATTGTTTTATAATATTATGTTATTTTAGTCAGTTTGTTATATAAAACTGGATTCACTAGTTTAAATGTTACTTTTTTACTTTTGAACGAGTTAATTTATTATTTATTTGAATACTGACAAGACATGACAAACTGAAAGTTCTTTCCCTTTGGTATGTTAATCGAGTAATAGTTTATCATGTATCGTGTAGATACAACTGTAGGATTCTGGTAAAGAAATGGTTGTAATAAGTATGACAAATTACAGGAAAAGTTAATAATAAATGTCCAATATTACACTTAATCTTACTATGTTTGCGCTTTTTTTTTCTAAAATTAAAAAACAACAGGATTGTGGCTGATAAACAATGAAAATAAAACTTCTCTTAAAATCCTCTCAAAGCAAAACTTACGTAAAGAGCTTCTGGCAAGTTGAATTTGTTTGATTCTACGTCTGGAGAGACACCTGGACGGTCAACTCTGTAATTACCACCTCCACCATGTCCTCCAGAACCCTGTGGTAAATAACCATTGGCATTGTTAAATCTATTAAATCCAGGTCTGCCTCTGAATGAGTTATACCACGAGTTAGAAAAACTACCAGTTCCGAAAGCACCTCTTGGAAAATTCAACAGTCTGTTTTGCTGCTTTCTCGTACCGAAATGGCTACCGCTAATGCTACCTGAAGCAGGATACGAGCTTCCTTCACTGTAAGTGTTTGCAGAAGCTTGGAAGTCAGATTTCTCTCCAGATCCATACGGTCTATTTGCTCCGTAATGAAATGATCCAGCTCCCGATACTGCAGATGAGTCCTGGTTATTCTGAGCCTCAAGAAGTGAATCTCCAGATCCGTATTTTTCATGATTATCGATCGAATATCGGTCTCCAAAGCTGGAGCTACTTGACCCATGAGATTTGAAACGATCGTATAAATCTTGACCTCTATGACCTGAGTTCCCTGATCCAAGAGAACCGTGACTTTGGCTTGAAACTTGCCCATCAGTTAAGCTTCCTGAACCATAACCTTCAATTGAATGTTGACCTCCCTGGCCTAAGCTGTCGGTTCCATAAGAACCGTAGTTGTAACTTCCCGAATTTCCTGACCTGTTAGGAAGATAACTGTTGCTTGTTTGTTGATTCGAATGACCTGAAATTCCAGTTCCATAATTTTCATGTTTACTGCTGGATTGTCTATCTCCAGAATTCGAGTCCTCTGACCCGTAAAGACGATATCTGTCGCTAGACTGCTGCTGGTCACCCGAACTTGAGCTTGCGGATCCATAACGACGATAACCATCACCTTGTCCATCATAGTTAACCGACGTCTTTGTTGTATAACCATAATCCAATCCAGAAGGGTGATTATACGACCTTCGTGTTAACTTTCTGTTTTCAGATATAGGAAACAAACTTCCAGTAAAATTTGTTTGTTTGGGTTCAACATTACTGAAATTGAAAGGATAATTTCGATGTGTACTTGAAAATGATGATTTTTCAGAAGGCGGTTCTTTGTGATATTTACGGTATAACGCTTGAAAATTCGTTTGGTTTATGTCGACCATCTCCATCGCTGATCTGTTAGGTGTATTTCGATAACGCCTGCGTGGCTGAAATCTACGAAAAAAACTCCCATATCCTAAGTAACTTCGGAGCAGATAGAGCATGTCGATCTCCAACGAACTTAAGGATTGTTTGTTTGATTTCGATCCAACACCTGGATACTGTTTACCCTGAAATTAAAAACAAAACAATATCATTTCATACTAAATCAAATATTAACAAATTCTGAATGTAATTTGATACTTCCTAAATCCTCATTTCATCAAGTTAACCTTTCGGTAGATGGTTTGATTCTTCCTAAATTCTTTGTTCATCAAGTTAACCTTTTGGTGGATGGTTTGATCGTTTATAAATCATTTTTTCATTAAGTTAACCTTTCGGTGGATGGTTTGATACTTCCTAAATCATTTTTTCATTAAGTTAACCTTTTGGTGGATGGTTTGATACTTCCTAAATCATTTTTTCATTAAGTTAACCTTTTGGTGGATGGTTTGATCCTTTTTAAATCATTTTTTCATTACGTTAACCTTTTGGTGGATGATTTGATACTTCCTAAATCATTTTTTCTTCCAGTTAACTTTTTGGTGGATGGTTTGATACTTCCTAAATCATTTTTTCTTCAAGTTAACTTTTTGGTGGATGATTTTATACTTCCCAAATTTTTTGTTCATCAAGTTAACCTTTTGGTGGATGATTTGATACTTCCTATATCAAATTTTCTTCAAGTTAACCTTTTGGTGGATGGTTTGATACTTCCTAAATCATTTTATCTTCAAGTTAACCTTTCGGTGGATGGTTTGATACTTCCTAAATCAATTTTTCTTCAAGTTAACCTTTTGGTGGATGGTTTGATACTTTCTAAATCCTTTGTTCATCAAGTTAACCTTTTGGTGGATGATTTTATACTTCCCAAATCTTTTGTTCATCAAGTTAACCTTTTGGTGGATGATTTTATACTTCCTAAATCTTTTGTTCATCAAGTGAACCTTTTGGTGGATGATTTTATACTTCCT
>NW_013668488.1:102027-107938 GCF_000517525.1 Limulus polyphemus | reverse complement strand
AAATCCTTTGTTCATCAAGTTAACCTTTTGGTGGATGGTTTGATTCTTCTTAAATAATTTGTTCTTCAAGTTAACCTTTTGGTGGATGATTTTATACTTTTTAAACCCTTTGTTCATCAAGTTAACCTTTTGGTGGATGGTTTGATACTTACTAAATAATTTTTTCTTCAATTTAACCTTTTGGTGGATGGTTTGATATTTCCTAAATCTTTTGTTCATCAAGTTAACCTTTTGGTGGATGGTTTGATACTTACTAAATAATTTTTTCTTCAATTTAACCTTTTGGTGGATGGTTTGATATTTCCTAAATCAATTTTTTTTTCAAGTTAACGTTTTGGTGGATGGTTTGATACTTCCTAAATCCTTTTTCATCAAGTTAACCTTTTGGTGCATGATTTGACACTTCCTAAATAATTTGTTCTTCAAGTTAACCTTTTGGTGAATGATTTGATACTTCCTAAATCCTTTGTTCATTACCAAAAGGTTAAATTGAAGAAAAAATTATTTAGTAAGTATCAAACCATCCACCAAAAGGTTAACTTGTTGATTTAGGAAATATCAAACCATCCTTTTTTTTTCAAGTTAACGTTTTGGTGGATGGTTTGATACTTCCTAAATCCTTTTTCATCAAGTTAACCTTTTGGTGAATGATTTGATACTTCCTAAATCTTTTTCCATCAAGTTAACCTTTTGGAAAAAAAACCACAAAAAAACCCAATAACAACACAATAAGACCACCAGTTCCCTATGAATTGTAATCTCATTTTCCAATAAAAAGAGTTCGTTAACAGGTTTTCAAATATTCCTTATCTGTTGCGGGTTTTCAGTGTTGTTCATCAGGAAACCCGGATTATAAAACCCAAAGTTCTTTATAGAAATGAGACTATATATTGATAGCAGTGGTGCAGGAATGAGTTGCAAAGTGGGATGCTTGGCTAGACATGCCCCCCCCCCAAGAAAATTAATGTAATAATATAATTTACAGTTGCTATATGTCAGATATGTAAAAGTGAGGGTGCTATAGCACCCTCAGCCTCTCCGGTTCCGACGCTTTTGAGTAGTTTTTATTAATTAAGTCAAGTGTATTATATTGTCAAAATAAATTTATCCATCAATACCTTAAATTAACCAACAGCTTGTACAACTTGAACGCTTTGATTTATAGTATTTTAATTATCACTAATAATCTAAAATACATTAAGTGTTTGGATAACATGTAACTGTCCCGTCACAGTTAATTATTCATTATTATTCAGCGGGCTGGCTGGTAGTGTGTATCTGTGAAGTTTTATTTTCCTCACCTAAATGTATAATTTCAGAGAAGAAGAAGAAAAAAAAAAGAATGCGTAAATAACGTAGAGGCCTAATCTATTTTTTGATTCGCCAATCCCTCTGAAGTAGACTTGTTTCGCCAAAATCACGTCACTCACGTATATGTTATCCAGTGATTGTTTCTTTTCTTCGCTTAAATTACACGCTTTGATGGGAAAAAAATTCACAAGTAACTTGTACAACTGTCAAAACTTCCCTTGTTAATATTTTGTAATAATTTCTGTTTGCTATAAGGAATGTACAAGTAAAGTTTTCTCATATATATATATATAAAGTAATATATTTAATTATTGAATGTTGATCTATTTTAAAGTCTGTTAACCAAAAACTGGAAAGTAATCAATCAAACAAAACAATTCAGTAGATATTTATTGAGGACAGTATTTACTTACCAGTTCATCATACACGCACCAATTCAGTAGATATCTATTGGGGACAGTATTTACTTACCAGTTCATCATACACGCACCAATTCAGTAGATATTTATTGGGGACAGTATTTACTTACCAGTTCATCATACACGCACCAATTCAGTAGATATTTATTGGGGACAGTATTTACTTACCAGTTCATCATACACGCACCTCCACATCTGAAAAAAAAATCAGATCTCAAAAATCACCAAACTGTTAACTAGCTACACAAGTGTTACACAATTATGTAAAACAACAAAACATCGTGTAGTTTTGAAGCAAGAATAGTAAAAAAAAAAAGAAAAATATAAAACATGACTTTTGAAGTTAGCTTCCATACCGAAAGAATAACACCAAGCTGATAACAGACACATTGTATTCCAATACCAACATTATGTCTGGCCAGGAGGTTAGGACACTTTACTCGCACTCTGAGAGTCGCGGGTTCGAATCCCCGTCCCACCAAACAGCCGAAATGTTCAACTGAGTAAATATGAACCAAACGTTTGAAACTCGTAACATTTATGATTTTGGTAGATTTATGAAGGCAAGTATCGTTGGGCGTTCTGGCACGTATCATTCAATTTTGATATATTCCATCGAACTAGAAGCAAAAAATTCCATAAAGATTATTAAACAATTTTGTTTGTAGTTAAACACAAAGCTACGCAATAGTCTATCTGTGCTCTGCCCACCACGGGTATCGAAACCCGGTTTCTAGCGTGGTAAGTCCGCAGACTCACATTTTCAGCTGTGGGTACGTTATAATGTGATGATCAATCCCATTATTCGTTGGTAAAAGAGTTGGCGGTGGGTAGTGATGAGTAGAGGCCTTCCCTTTAGTCTTTCACTGCTAAATTAGGGACGACTAGCGCAGATAGGCCTCGTGTAGCTTTGCGCGAAATTAAAAAAAAATCATTATGTTTATATGAATGAGTACACAGTTTGTGAATTTTTTGTGAGTTTAAACATTCAAGAAAATCAAGTTTCTTATTAATATAACCCTTATTTATAGAATCCAGTGTCTTTTGTATATGGGATATTGTGTTTGAAGTTAAGCACAAAGCTACACAATGGGCTATCTGTCCACCACGGGTATCGAAAACCCGATTTCTAGCGTTCTAAGTCCGCAGACATACTGCTATGCAACTTGAGGACATATGGGATATATATGTATTGTTTTTCACGTTAATCTTGCTCATTGGTATAAAGCATAGAACGGATTAGTGGCAAAAAAACGAAGTCGAACCAACAGTTATTTGTTGAAAGCAAATTTTGTACCTTTTATTAATACGTTATTAATTACCAGGTGATCATTATTTTACATACATTTGTCGTAATCTGATTTTGTTTTTACTTTCATGATGTTAGAAAAACACGGAGGTTCAAGAAATCAAAGTTTAACCAAAAATAAGACATCCTATAACCCAAGCGCTTTCGAAAGTGGGCATTTATTTTTTTCAGGGGCAAACAGAAGGAGAATGGTCCACCTTTCTAAAGCGCCCGGGTTATAGGGTATCGTATTTGTGTTACTTTAATACAGTTTTCATTATTTTTCTGCATAGCTGTATCTCTCCATTACGAGATAACTCAATGTATACATACTTGTCATAATGTTTTAAGCAACTTCTGTCTTATATCGAACTGTGTGCATTATTTTAGGAACACGACAATGGCTTAAATATTTTAACTTCAATACATATATAACTTTTCATTGCAATATTTTTCTAAATGGTTTATAATGCACATGTTATCCTCTAAAATCGAATACAAGTCTTACTTCAAGTCGTTTTACAATAAGTGATGCCACGTTGTTGTTGTTCAAGTGTGAATTTTGTTTGTTCTTACACCAAATTATTGTTAGTTGGAACAAATCATTCACACCTGACTGCAGGAAACTGATCAGTTAACATATAATCAGATAACACAGGCCGGCGAACTTAAACTTCATAAAAGTTGTTTTAATTTTAATAACGGATTTTCCACAATTCAGCTACGCAGATTTCGAAAATAATATTCATTTTTTTTATCACGTAAGGATGTTTTACAAAACGGGGGGAAGGGGACTCTTACTTAGATCAAATTATTATTTCGTTTACCACAATGAAAATTTTTTATTGTTATGTTTGTTAACAAAAATACAAACAAACTGAAGAAAAGGGAAGAACATTGATGTCAAACGAATATGCATTCTCATTGATCCTGATTTATTTTTGTGTGTGAAATCTACGTCTTTTAGTCTCAAAACTACGTATTGTGGTTTTTCTTTTATGTATTGCGTTATGACGTTTTGTGAAAAATCTGTATGTGATGGAGAAAAATGGATATAATTTTCGGATTTAGCGTAAATGAAATACTGTTAGAACATGTAAAAATTTGAAGACAATAAAACCATCGCAGGCCTGTGTTATCTACCAAAAAAAAGTGAAGGAATAATACCTCGGATAGGAATAAGTAAAACTATTGTTATACAGCTTTGTCAATAAACACTCTCGATTCAGTTTTATGCAAATTAGATGTGAAATGCAAATGACTGTTCATTCAGCCTATGCTATACACTGAGGTTTCACACGATCCTGTTTATTTTGTCATTTAAGGTTTCACAAACTCCTGTTTATATTGAAACTTGAGATATCACACGGTCCTGTTTACGTTGGCACTTGAGGTTTTACACATTCCTGTTTATGTCGTTACTTGAGGTTTCACACACTCCTGTTTACTGTGTTACTTTGATATGAATTTCAATTTCAACATACATATTCAATGGCTGGTGATGGTTAGAACTTTTCTTGTTATTTTTGTGCATTAAAAGATAAATGCTGCCTTATTATTTGAAACAGTTGATCCAAAAAATGCTAACTTGGTATAAAATATGACAATCTTTAACAGCGGAAAAAAGAGGATATGTTAGTTACTCCAGTTTCATCTGAACAGGTTTTGTAAACTACTCGTACTTGAAGTTGTAAATCGAATTCGTTTCTTATCGTGTCATTAATTTTTGTTCATATATATAAAAATGCACTAAATGCTAATTGGTTCATCGTAAAGTCATGTAGAATCACACCTGAACGTTTTTAGTATTTGAAAATATAACTAAATTATTCATTGTAAACACGTTACTTTAAAACTTACCATTTTTGTCAGTGTCCCATTATCACTGCAAATTGATTCCAGAAATTCTAACTCAGTTAAGTCTGAATACAAAGTTTCTCGACACAGAGTTTCAGCGTTACGTATCTAATTAAAATCAAATCATATACTTCAATCCAAAAACAAAGTTTGTGAAAAATATCAAACAGAAAAATAATTTTTCATAAACTGTTTTTACCTTCATGATCCAAATAACTTTTCATTCCATATAAAATGGTTAAAGAAACTTGACAGAAAAAAATATGTACAACTTTAACACATAAACAATAAAATATACTTAATTCCAATAAAAAAACAATTAATAGTAATATTACAATATAAAGGAAGTACGAACCCCTTTTTTTTCATAAAACAATTATTTATATTCTTCACGTAAAACAATATTTGCTTTACTACAATCTTCGCTAACAACCAGGTTTCTAGTAAGGTCTGATTAGTTCCACTCACCACGTAAAATGTTTCTAGTAAGGTCTGATTAGTGCCACTCACCACGTAAAATGTTTCTAGTAAGGTCTGATAAGCTCCACTCACCACATTAAACGTTTCTAGTAAGGTCTGATTAGCTCCGCTCACAACATGAAATGTTTCTAGTAAGGTCTGATTAGTTCCACTCACCACGTAAAATGTTTCTAGTAAGGTCTGATTAGTGCCACTCACCACATTAAATGTTTCTAGTAAGGAATGATTAGTTCCACTCACCACATTAAATGTTTCTAGTAAGGTCTGATTAGTTCCACTCACCACATTAAATGTTTCTAGTAAGGAATGATTAGTTCCACTCACCACATTAAACGTTTCTAGTAAGGTCTGATTAGCTCCACTCACAACATGAAATGTTTCTAGTAAGGTCTGATTAGTTCCACTCACCACATTAAACGTTTCTAGTAAGGTCTGATTAGCTCCACTCACAACATGAAATGTTTCTAGTAAGGTCTGATTAGTTCCACTCACCACATTAAACGTTTCTAGTAAGGTCTGATTAGCTCCACTCACAACATGAAATGTTTCTAGTAAG
>NW_013668488.1:97544-101249 GCF_000517525.1 Limulus polyphemus | reverse complement strand
GGAATGATTAGTTCCACTCACCACATTAAATAGTTTCTAGTAAGGAATGATTAGTTCCACTCACCACATTAAACGTTTCTAGTAAGGTATGATTAGTTCCACTCACCACATTAAACGTTTCTAGTAAGGTATGATTAGTTCCACTCACCACATTAAACGTTTCTAGTAAGGTATGATTAGTTCCACTCACCACATCCAAACGTTTCTAGTAAGGTCTGATTAGTTCCACTCACCACATCAAAGGTTTGATTAGTTTCACTCACCACATTAAAGATGTTTAGTAAGATTTGATTAGTCTAAATTTTTGATTTAGACGTCAAAAGTTTCTTGTAATGTTTGATTAGTTCCACTCACCACATGAAAGATTTCTAGTTAGGTCTGACATTAATTTGTGTTCCAGACGTAACAATGTGTGACATTCCATACTTTGTTCTTATTATAGAAGAGAGAGAGCAAGAGTGTTTAAATAATAACACTAAATAGTAACTACAATACATATTTGAGCTTTCTTAAGATGGGAGTTATCATCTAACAGTTGTTATATTTCTTTTCTAGGTTTCTTATAAACTAAATATTTACTTACTGTTTCTGGTTTCGTGTCTTGGAAACACTGGTCTCTAGCTGAACGTGCTTCTTTACTTAGATTTAGATCTGCAAGATTAACAAGATTAAACTGAAAAGCTTTTTCTAAATGCTTATTCTTTATATCACTAAGGGAATTTCATACGGAGGATTCTGGAAATCTTTCTAGTCTTACTATATATATTATTACAAGGGCTATCCCCTGTAATGCCTGTTAGTCCTTAGGTTGTTTTTACTGTTAAAGAAATACTCCCAGCTTCGACAGGGTCGTAGCTCAGAACAAGGATTTTTTAATCAATTCACTTTTCAACAATAAATGCACAAATATGATTTTTTACACAAATAAAAGTGATGACTTACAACCTGTGAAGCTCGTAGTGTGAATTTCCAACTTGAAACTTAGGTTGTGGTGATGCTAAGCCTAAATTCAGAGCAGTAATTTCTCAATCAGCACATCGGATTTTGGTAACACCCACATATTAATTTTAAACATGAATGGCTCAGAGATGGTATCGGTTTGTTATAACGTCATTTTATCCAATACATAGCATTAACATCTTTCACAAAGAAATTCAGCAAGTCCATATGATTGTGGTGATACTATCTAGGAAAAGTGACAGTTGGTAAAAGAGTAGCCCAAGAGTTGGCGGTGGGTGATGATAACTAGCTGCCTTCCCTCTAGTCTTACATCGCTAAATTAGGGACGGCTAGAGCGTGTAGCTTTACGCGAAATACATAACAAACAAACCTTTGTGTAAAGACCCCTGGCGGCTCTGCAGTAAGCGTATGGGCTTATTACACTAAACTTAGGGGTTCGATACTTGAGGTAGGAACACAGCAGATACGTAATTGTGTGCAAACTTTTACTAGTTATTAAAATTTCATGCAGTTTTTCTCTAGTGCTTCCTGCCTTAGAATTATGAATTATTAACGTCTTGTAATGCGTGTAAATATTTATTGTAACATGTATATACAAAACTAATTACATTTGATTACTTTTGAACCAGTTATCTTACTGGTAAACAATAAATAAACTATCTTACTGGTTAACAATAGATAAATTATCTTATTGGTTAACAATATATAAACTATCCTACTGGTTAATAAAATATAATTTGTCTTACTAGTCAACAATAAATAAGTTAGTTTACTGGTTAATGAAATTATCTTCCTGAGTAACAATAGTTAAATTATCTTCCTGATTAACAATACATATAAATTATGTTACTTGTTACAATATATAAATTATGTTATTTGTTTCAATATATAAATTATCTTATTGGTTAGCAACTGATACGTTATGTCACTGGTTAACAACTGATAAATTATCTTGCTGGTGAACAATAGCGAAACGCGTCATTCCTTATTATAGAGTGACCAGGTTGTTAGCGTGACGGGCTGTAGAGCGAAAGGTTCAACGTTCGAGCTGGGATATGCGGTAGTACGATCCACACTTTTGGCTGTGGGAGAGTTATAACCGTGACAGTTAATCCCGCTATTCGATTAAGAGCATGCGCATAGGTGGCGAGTGCTGACAACTATTTACCTTCCCTCTGGTATTTGACTTAGCTCTTTAGCTCATGTGTCTCGTAAGATATCCGGCGGTAATACTGAACACAGTTTCTAAGTATGCATGTTCATTTGTTTGATTTCTAGTTCACAGCTTCCAAATATAAACAGGTATAACAATAAAAGGTGTTATTATAAAATTGGTAAACAACGATTTATAAGTATAACAAAGTGTTTTATGTTGGCAGGAACATACTACATATTTCTACAGAACATTGGTCAGGTATGATTTATAGCCAAGCGTATAGGGTTTATATGCAAGTATAAAGATAAAAGACTCAAAGGTTTAATGTTAAATATAAACCCTATTTACTATTATTTTGACATAATGTGCTTCCATTCTCAAGAATCAAAGGTTAAGTTGGACTTTTGTCTTATACTAACTTGATATTAGACAGTCGTGCTTTGCTTATCTAAATTATAGCCTACACTTTCAATAATTAAAATGTTTTGAACTTCATACAAACCACAGACAAGGAGATTATACACCCTAGGATCTCCGAAACCAGACACGGGATCAAACATCGGCGGAGGTCGCTGCGATACACAAAGTACGACGTTCAACACAATAACCAACAGTTGCACTCGGAACGGCATGCTGACGGTGATGTTACCGGTGGTGGCTAACTGAACTAGTGATTTTTCAAAGAATTTAATTAATATGGTGCCTAACCAACATGAGAAAGTACGTCACTCTTCCCTGTTCAGTGTTCCAGTTTCCCGCACACTTTTTTTGTTGTTGATGTTTAGAGGAGGGAAGGTTATTTGGCTCATAATTTAAAAAATATTCACTACAGACCTATTTCCGCTAGGATCGCTAAATTTAGTAATTCAGGACAACACCTAGTGTCGGTTAGTGAAGATCCGATGAGCTAACGCTTGGCTGCTCACTGTGAGTCACAATGGATGTTATCAAATCCGTCTACTGACCTATCAGCAACAAACCCGTTGTCTCTCTCCTATTGTTCTAACCTGCTGCATTTGGTACTGTAACTGTTTTTCAAAGTAATTACAATAAAAATAATTCAAAGCGATGCAGTTTCACCCTAAAAATTATACTGTTATCAGCAACTGACATTTTTATTCTAAAATGACATATTAATCTTGTATTTTCGATATACTTTGAGGGGTTCCTTTTTTTTTCAGTTTCGTGAAGAAACTTTTAAAAGTAGATTGCAAGTGTTCCATTGCAGCAAATAATAGTACAATTCCGAAATGTATACTGGCTCGGGTAAATTAGGTAAATTGTTCAGAAGTATATCTTCGGAAACGATAGGGCTAGATATTGAAATACATGATGAAAAATGAAAACGTTCAACACATATGGAATGTGTTAGTAATGGACCAAATCGTTCATCACACGTATTGAATGTGTTAGTAATGGACCAAAATTTTCAACACATATTGAAGGTGTTAGTAATGGATCAAATCGTTCAAAACATATTGAATGTGTTAGTAATGGGCCAAATCGTTCATCACACATATTGAATGTGTTAGTAATGGACCAAATCGTTCATCACACATATTGAATGTGTTAGTAATGGACCAAAATGT
>NW_013668488.1:87152-96595 GCF_000517525.1 Limulus polyphemus | reverse complement strand
GAAAAATGTAATTTTGTATTTATCATGAATAGATAAACAATCAATGGTTAACATTTCGAACTTTATCGTTATAAAATTAATAATTATCAAAAAGTAAGAGAGAGAGAGAATGCGATAACATGTAAAATTAATAACAAAGATTAAAACAATAGGTAAACATTAATACAATAGTTCGGGAAGAATTAAAACAAGTAACAGGTGGAAGACATAATAACGAGTTCCTAAAACAATTAAAATGTGTGACAAAAAGTAATTTTGAATGAATAAAACGTTCATCACACGTATTGAATGTGTTAGTAATGGACCAAAATTTTCAACACATATTGAAGGTGTTAGTAATGGATCAAATCGTTCAAAACATATTGAAGGTGTTAGTAATGGATCAAATCGTTCAAAACATATTGAATGTGTTAGTAATGGACCAAATCGTTCATCACACATATTGAATGTGTTAGTAATGGACCAAAATGTTCAACACATATTGAAAATGTTAAGTTAGTATCATAGCCAATTAATAGAACGTTCAAAACATGTATGTTGTTGATTAGTCCCTTCACAAAACATGCAATATGTTTTGAACGTTTTAGTCATTACTTACACATTCAATATGTGATGAACGTTTTTGGTCCATTAATAACACATTCAGTATGTATTGAACGTTTTGGTCCATAACTAACACCTTCAATATGTGTTGAACGTTTTGGTCCATTACTAACATCTTCAATATTTGTTGAACGTTTTGGTCCATTACTAACACATTCAACATGTGTTGAACGATTTGGTCCATTACTAACACATTCAATATGTGTTGAACGTTTTGGTCCATTAATATATTGTATCTTTTTTTGAAAGACTCAACATATACTGTAAGTTTCCTTGATAGACTGAATAACTTAATACACAGTATATGTTTCCTTGATAGACTGAATGACTTAATACACAGTATATGTTTCGTTGATAAAGACTGAATGACTTAATACACAGTATATGTTTCGTTGATAAACTGAATGACTTGATATAGAACTGAATGACTTAATACACAGTATATGTTTTCTTGATAGACTGAATGACTTAGTGCACAGTATATGTTTTCTTGATAGACTGAATGACTTAGTGCACAGTATATGTTTCGTTGATAGACTGAATGCTTTAATACCCAGTATATGTTTCATTGATAGAATGAAGGGCTCAATACATAATTTTAAAAGGAAAATAGCATTGTAAGATTGTGCCACTGGGGGGATACATTGTAAGAAACTAATGCAGAACAATAATAAAAGTAACTAATAACACTGTGTTAATATGATTTTCAAACTTAATATTTTAGTACCCCCCCGCTGACAGCGGTAAGTCTGCAGACTTACAAGGCTAAAATCAGGGGTTCGATTCCCCTCACTGAACACAGCAGATAGCTCCATGTGTCCGAACGTTATTAATTAACAAGTACGATTACTGTTTTAGACAACACTTAAAATTGTTTTCCTTCCGCTGTAACCAGGAATTAAGATTGTGTGACATTCATACCCACACAGGCTTTTTCTATTTGTTTATATATTGTAATCCTAAGACACTAGATGTACTTCCGCAGGGTCCCCGAAAATGTTCTCTTTCAAGAGTAAATAGAGATTAAGAATAACAAATATTTTTATTTCTTGCTTTTGAAATTCATAAGTCATGCTATGCTGTAGCATACAAAGTACATAGTTCTTCTCGTGATTCATGGTATACGCACGTTTTACTGGCGTCACGACAGTACAAATTGCAACGTTAAGCGTCCCTTATGTGACGTCATTTTATTATCCATTGACTGACTGACAGACAACACACTATTATGTAGTGGTGCGAATGGTTAAAACAAGTGATCCCTTCAAGCGGTCTTTGGCCCCCATTCGGGATATTTAGATGCATTGTTGGTAGTGGCAATTTTTACCGCAAAGCTACATAATGGTCCATCTGCTCTCTGTCTATTGTGTGGAATCAAACCTCGGATTTTAGTATTGTAGCTTACGAAACTTACAACTGGCCAACCGGAAAACCATTGGATGTGACCTTAGTTTATTAATTTGTTGACGTTCAAGCTGTTCGTCGTTACACAATTCTTTAAACATGTGTGGTTTAATTAAGTCATTTGCATGCATACACACGTGCTAAAATATAGCTAACCACGTAAAACTTGTGTTGTCATTAGAGCAAATTTAAGTGGTTTTTAATGTCGTTATTTTAACAAATATAAAATTGATGACAGAAAATTTTATAATGTTTTCGGCTATGAGGCCACTTTATTAAAAATCAGTAATTTAACTTTTTGAAAAGTTACTATTTAGTGACGACTTATCGTATTCTGTAAAGATAAATAATATGTCAAAATAAACTTTGATTTTTTAAGGCACTATTAATTATTGACTTTTCATGCTCTGTAAGGTAATCAAATGATGACTTGAAATGTTCTATAAAGATACTTTAAGAGCAACTGACTGCCCGAACTTCCTTCCTACGTGAATCAACAGATATTAGTGATATAGTTGGAGACACGCCAAGCCAGTTTGCTAGTACAACGTTTTCGTTTGTTTCCCTATGAAAATTGAAAACAACTTTTTGATTACGTCGAAAGGCTCATTCAGTTTATAGTGAACTGTATCGGATGGATGGATAGTCACTAGGTCAACATCTGTTCTAAGTATCTCAAGCGTGCTGCTTTTTACCCCTTCTGTTTGCAGCACAGGAATCAGATCAAGCTTTAAAACGAAAAGTAGGTTACAGCTTTACACCCTTTTGATATTAATAAACTCGCTGAAGCCAGATACCGTGTAAATAGATAACTTATAGGAGCATTTGGATTAAATCCAACATCCCAACCGGCGTGATTTGTTCCGTAAGTTCCTCTCTGTTTTGTATTTATCATTCATAAGGTTGAATGAAACTCCACGAAGCAACAACGGGTCCCTCGTTTCGTTTTGTATCAACTGTTATTGAACTGACGCCGAGTGTACCATAGGATTTTAATGTTGTTTTTTTTCTAGAGCAAAGCCAAATTGGACTATCTACTGTGTCCATCGCAGGGAATCGAACCCCGGATTTTAGTGTTGTAATTCCGAAGACTTACCGGAACGGCTAACATCCAGTACTAAAAAGGTTTCGTACATTGATTTTCATTTATAAATTCGAACCTGGAAGCGCTGGAACAAATAAATGCTTTAATGAAACAAAGAAGAAAATATATCACAGTAATGTGTTAACACCACCTCAAGCTTTAATTTAAAAAAAACAATTTTCCGTTACTTCGAAAATGATAGAAAGTTGCAAAAGATACGTCCACAAATAACGTATTGCCACTAATCAAGAACTTACAAGATGACATACTGTGCAAATAACTTTAAAAAGCGCTTATGGTGGACGACAAACATAATTAGTACAATCGATTCTTGAAACTTTTTTAAAACTGTTTTTAACAAAACCTAACTATTCAGAAATGTAATGGAAATATAGTTTACTCTTTCCCTCTTAGTATTTAAATAGATAATGGCTTAGCTCGAACACTATAGTGGGTGGACAAAATTTAAACTGATAATGGCTTAGCTCGAAGATTAGGGTGGGTGGACAAAATGTAAATAGATAATGGCTTAGCTCGAAGACTATGGTGGGTGGACAAAATTTAAACTGATAATGGCTTAGCTCGAAGACTATGGTGGGTGGAAAAAATTGAAATTGATAATGGCTTAGCTCGAATACTATGGTGGGTGGACAAAATTTAAATAGATAATGGCTTAGCTCGAAGACTATGGTGGGTGGACAAAATGTAAATAGATAATGGCTTAGCCCAAAGACTGGTGGGTGGACAAAATTTAAACTGATAATGGCTTAGGTCGAACACTATGGTGGGTGGACAAAATGTAAATAGATAATGGCTTAGCTCGAATACTATAGTGGGTGGACAAAAGGACAGAATAATTTTGATATTCCTCCCCCCCCCCCTACCGTGGATCGGCGGTAAGCCTGAGAGCTTATAACGCTAAAATCCAGGTTTCGATAGTGAACCCATAAATGTTCGTTACTTCGTTAGTTTTAAACTGAGCTGGGGTGAGGTTATAGAAGGCCTATCTCTACTAAGCTGATCCGGAGCGTCCATCAGTAAACCTCTATGATCCTCCTGAATACAATAATACTTGCAAAGTAACCATTAAACTATTTAGTACACTTGATGTTGCTTACATCCAACTTTGATCCAATATTACAATATAATTGTTGTTTCTCTTGTGAGTTTTTCTCTGCTTTAAGTTGATATTGAAATTCACTCCGCGGGGTCTCGACACAAGTTCTACCTCTGGAGATGAACCTGCGGGGACATATCCTCGTGAGTATCGAGGTTCGTTCCCCCACTCCCCTCTACTGCTAACGTCACAAATGAACTCGGGGTCGGTGCTATATATGATTATTTTAAATCGCTAAGAAGGGTCAATAAAAGCTATTTATCATGTTTAGTAACTTAAACAAGAATGATAAAAACTACAGTTCACAATTTAATTTAAGTGGTTGATGATACAAATAGCGTCTCGACAACTACTACGTCTGTCTTGTCCCAGCCGACCTGATGACTCCTGATATTGGGCGAAAGGCCTCGTCAACACTGGATATAGCGTGGTGGATATATTATTACATTCTGCTTTATTTTCATAAATTCTTATACCTACTACAGAAGGCTGAGTGAAAAGAACTGACATTAAACTTAAAAAGTTTCGCAATCAGAATACACTAATACTTATGTAAATCGGTCAGAGATTGTGAAACTTATAATGGATAAATTGTTTTATCTCATCTCGTAGGTGTATTCTAGCTGTTAACAATACTTTCGTCCATAATCCCAATAACATCATATAAGGATTGAGCTAATAGTGCAAAAAGCGAAACAATAAGTCATATGTAAGTGTTTTACTGCGGTTATATGGACCAGTGTCATATGTTTAGTTACTAATTTCACTGTCTTTTTAGAATATTCTTTTCCATTAAGATTTGCTTGGTATTTTACATATAAAAAATGTGGATATGTTAATTTTATTTAAAGATTATCTGTGAAGATGTAAATGAGAACCAACTATTAGTTTCAGTGGTACGGCTGTATGTCTGCGGACTTACAACGCTAGCAACCTGGTTTCGATACCCGTGGTGGGCAGAGTCCAGATAGCTCATTGTGTAGCTTTGCGCTTAACTACAAACAAACAAAACAATTTACTTTCAGCACCCTCTAGCGGCATAACCTATTTCAATTAATATCACTTTTTATTACTAACCCTGAACTAAGGTGAGACAAGTATCACAGAAATCGTTAGCAACTCTGTTACCGAACGAGATATACGGTTAACGTTTCAGCTAAATCAAAATCGACGAGAATCGTTTGGCCGAAACGTCGACGACGTATTTCTCATTATTTACGGCGATATTTAAAATTTCTCTCTGTTCTCAGATATTATCACGCTGAGCTGTGTTTGTTTGTTATTTTCAAGCAACAGACGTTGGTCACATTTTACCTAAATCAATAAATTTTAAATCTTATTTTTTACTCTCAGTAGCATTTTCTGTTAATAGTTTATAGAATGAAATAAGTCAGATCACTGATGTCTGTTTTTTAATACTCTACAGTGTAATAGGGTCTTAATATTAGGAGACAAATTTTTATCCTATCATTTTTTTATTTTATTGTTAAAACAGTTTACAGATTATCTAATGAAACCGTCAAAATATTTACATTCAGTCTTATCTGTAAAGTGTAAACAAGTTCGTATATGGGTAAAAACGAAAAAAAAACAAACATATAGTGATATCTTTAAGATCATTACTTAGAAGTAACACACGACGTAACCTGAGAAGACCAAAGTTCGCGCCGACGAAGCACGTGCTTGTAATTCGTCAAGTTCTTAGAGTATTTATGATGAACTTCTAACTTCCCAAGCATGTTTTACGTAACAAGATGGATGCTAAACGTCTGATATTCTTGGTGGTTTCTCTTTCAGCCCTGATCCCTACAGGAGTATTTTACCCGCTGGGTTGGTTGCCCAGAACTAGTTTTGTGGAAGAAAACTTATGTGGTAGGTACAACCTCTAAATATATTATATTAAGAACGCATCTAAGCGTGTCCACAGGTGTATTTTATATGCTGATTTGGTTGCCTAAAGCTAGTTTTGTGGAAGAAAACTTATGTGGTAGGTACAACCTCTAAATATATTATATTAAGAACGCATCTAAGCGTGTCCACAGGTTGTACTTTATCTGCTGATTTGGTTGCCTAAAGCTAGTTTTGTGTAAGAAAACTTATGCGGTAGGTACAACCTCTAAATATATTATATTAAGAACGCATCTAAGCGTGTCCACAGGTGTACTTTATCTGCTGATTTGGTTGCCTAAAGCTAGTTTTGTGTAAGAAAACTTATGCGGTAGGTACAACCTTTAAATATATTATATCAAGAACGAGTCCAACCGTGTCCACAGGTGTATTTTATCTGCTGATTTGGTTGCCTAAAGCTAGTTTTGTGGAAGAAACCTCTAAATATATTATATTAAGAAAATATCTAGACATAGAAAGGTACATAAATCGTTGATCCTAAAATTGGCTGAATGAATGCGAGATCTGTGTAAAGAGATAAGAAGAAAAAAGGTTAATAAATTAGAACATTTTATTTGTCCCCTGGTGGGTCAGTCGCAAGTTTCCGGACTTAAAACGCTATAGCCCCCCCCCCCCCCAGTAGCACAGCGGTATGTCTACGAATTTACAACGCTAGAATCCGGGTTTCGATACCCGTGGTGGGCAGAGCACAGATAGCCCATTGTGTAGCTTTGTGCTTAATTACAAACAAACAAATAAAACGCTATCATTTTGGGTTCGGTTCCCTGCGTTGGACCATTGTGTCGCTTATTCCCCTGGTTAGCTTTCCTGGGGCAGATAACCTTAGTCATACAATAAATAAACCTTGCTTCAAGAATAAACAAACTGAGTAAGGAAAATCATTCTATTTGAGACATGGTTAAAAGAAAAGAAAAAATAGACTGGTTTAGCAACACGGTTGGGAAACAAAATAAAAAATATGTTTAGTACCGTGTGTGTGTGTGTGTGTGTTTTCTTACAGCAGAGCCACATCGGACTATCTGCTGTGTCCACCGAGTAGGAATCGAACCCCTGATTTTAGCATTGTAAATCCAAAGACTTACCGCTTACAGAACAGAAAATAAGGTGATATACAGCTAAGTTAAACAATAAAGAAAAGTTGAAGTACCAACACACTTAAAATGAAGAACAATAGATGTGGGATGTCGTTAAAGAACAAGCAACAATCGGAGTAGCAACACTGTTAAATAACAAAATAACACAGTTCTGTTTTTGATGAGGTAGTTAAAAACAAGGGGACAGTGAGTTTAATAATATGGTTAAATAATAAATTAAAATATTTGTATTAACGAAGGAAAGAGTAGGATTAAGAAAGGAACTGGATTAGGAAAGTAGCTGAAGAATAAGGAACTGGATTAGTAAAGCAGCTGAAGAGTAATAGACAGTTGGATCAGCAATGTAGCTGAAAGTAAAGAATAATTGGATTACTAGTGTAGCAGAAAAATAAACAGTTGGATTAGCAAAGTATCTGAAGAATAGTGGACAGTTGGATCAGCAATGTAGCTGAAAGTAAAGAATAATTGGATTACTAGTGTAGCAGAAAAATAAACAGTTGGATTAGCAAAGTAGATGAAGAATAACGGACAGTTGGATCAGCAATGTAGCTGAAAGTAAAGAATAATTGGATTACTAGTGTAGAAGAAAAATTAAGAACAGTTGGATTAGCAAAGTAGATGAAGAATAATGGACAGTTGGATCAGCAATGTAGCTGAAAGTCAAGAATAATTGGATTACTAGTGTAGCAGAAAAATTAAGAACAGTTGGATTAGCAAAGTATCTGAAGAATAATGAAGAATTGGATCAGCAATGTAGCTGAAAGTCAAGAATAATTGGATTACTAGTGTAACAGAAAAATTAAGAACAGTTGGATTAGCAAAGTATCTGAAGAATAATGAAGAGTTGGATTAGCAAAGTATCTGAAGAATAATGAACAGTTGGATCAGCAATGTAACTGAAAAGTAAATAATAATTGGATTACTAGTGTAGCAGAAAAGTAAAGAATAATTGGATTAGCAGCGTGGCTGAATAATAAAGAACAAGTGGATTGTCAAAACTGATGAAGAATAATGGACAGTAAGACTTAAAAAACTGTAACAACTCTAACTGTAGCTTGACTTTCTACTAGTTTTATACAGTTCCATGCTATATATTATGTTTGTTTTCTATAAAACAAGAATTTGCTACACAAATGTCGTCATGTTGACTGTCCTTGTTTTCCAGGTGCAGATATTGACAACGCTACAAAAATCTCTTTACTCCAGTGCCTTATTAGAACATCTCCTCCATGGGTACGTTTTAGACATATATAATATAATGTTAAAACAGTAGGCGCTAATCGTTATTTCTAAGAACACTTCGTAACTTAGTTGTCTGGAATTAATAATTGCTAATGTAAGTCTAATTTATTACAAAAATCTCTTTAGTGGGATGTCATGTGAAATAAACAACTAGAACCTCGCTCATACGTATATATTAATGTTTTAAATGGGATTAGGCTAAAATTAGGAATTCTATATTGAACTGGTGGAGAAAAAAAAATGTCTTCCAATTATCTGAAACAATTACTATTTCTATTCTTTGTCTGACAACAACTTCACGTACTAACAGTATTTCCTAGAACGCAATTTTATAATATGGTCGCAATTCTAGCAATATTAAATCATAAGTATATGATTTAAGTAGTCAGTTCACGTAAAATAAAACTGACAGGATTTCCATGATTATTTTAAAATAACATCCTGTCAACACATTACAAAGTAATTGACTCGTGGCAGTACGGTAGTTTTAAGCCTAAACTTGGCGGAAATAGCTGATATAAAACACTGTCCACGAGCGATAATTTACAAAAGTTAGGCTGATTTTTGTGATTCGTTTAGCTTACGAGTCGCGTATTTTCACTTTACGACCTATTTTACTATTATAACTTTTACTTATAAACATTTATGATAAATAAGGCTTCTCATGGAACATTATTTGTTAGATCTCGGACCAGTTTTAGGCGTATGTATACACAGGAAGTTGTATATATCAAACACTTCCGGGTTTCTGCATTCAGCCATCACTTGTAGAGGAGAAACGAAGTCCCTATATCTGGGAGGGTGCATGACTGAATTTTGCCGACAATATAACGCGCTCTGAATAAAACGATAATCGTCATTTCCGGACATTCTTAAAATGCAAAAGCGTAGATGAATATAAAAAATACAATCTGTATTGTAAACAAAAGAACACAGAACAATTACATACCCAAACCTGTTGAGTTTGTAAGATTATATCGTCCTCCCCCCC
>NW_013668488.1:79513-86152 GCF_000517525.1 Limulus polyphemus | reverse complement strand
GACAGTGATTCGAACCCGCGACCCTCAGATTGCGAGTCGAGCGCCTTATCCACCTGGCCATGCCAGTTAAAGTTTAGACAAGGAAAGAACTGGCTAGACGAAAACTGTGTCTACGACTACGTTTTGTTTTTGTTAAATCATTGGCTCATTGGTATCTTAAGATTCATCTTCGTCCTTCTGATGATGACCATACTTTGTAAACTAGTTTTTTTTTAATTTGTTAGTTTTCTTTAACTGATATTTTTGAACGTCATCTTTTACAGCTTGAAGATTGTCAACTGAAAATGATGGTAAGTAAGATCATTATACTGTTATAATGTTATGGAACTTTAAAAAAAATTGTCGATATAATATAAGATTTATAGCTAGTAGTAATATTCATTCTTAAATACACGCAGAAATAGGTGTTGTCTTGGACGTTACTTAGAAAACAACAACAACAAAATTTCACCTGAAAAAGACAGTCTAACAATACCGAGCGTCCTAGTGGGTCAACGGTAAGTCTGACTGAGGGCTGAATGCGTTAAAAATTTCGTTTTAATATCAGCGGTGGGCAGTGCACAGGTAACCCAGTCTGTGCTTAACAATAAACAAACACATTACTTGACGTCTCATGTTTGTACAACACATTTTTTTCTCTTTTACCGGGTTTTGACCGGAACGGTAATTATGTTAACCAAAAACAATAAGTGCCCGGTACAAAGACCTACTTGGATAAATAAGGTGTCCATGTTTCTAATCAAAGGGATAAGCGTATTATATCGACTACTCGGTATGGAAGGTCAATTTTTAGACTTCCACCCCAACGTTCCAATCTTTTTATCTAATGTATATGACTGATGTTCACCGAACATATCGATAATGGTTTACATTAACTGAATGAACGAAAATTGTGTAGCCAAATTTATTAAACATAATTTTTGAAAAAAGCTGATTAATAAAACTTTTATAAAAATTAGTTAGTAGTTACTAAATATATATTTAAAGCAACTTTAATTTAACAATAAACTATTCTCGTTTGTTTATTTGTAGTTTAGCTACACAATGGGCTACCTGTGCTGTGCCCACAACGGATATCGAAACCCAATTTTTAGGTTCGTTTTCTAACCGCATTATGCCATGTAATAAGTACTCTAACTTAACAACAATATGACATACACGAAAATGATCTTCTTAACCCTAAAATACATAACCAGTTTACATTTTTAAACTGACCTTACATTTCCCTAACATATACGCTGTACGTAGGTCATGTCATGGGATATTGTAAATAAATAATCACTTATGTGGGTGGGAGTGACACACTCCCATACACAAACTTATAGAATACTCCGTTTACTTGCTAATGCCAAACATACTTATCACGTGATGTATTAAGGGATTTCAGTCCTACAAATATGAGCCTGTAGTCGTATCATGGGTAAGAGCAAAGATCTTTTAAAGGGGTATGATAGTTGGTGCCCATCTATAAAAATCAGCTTCACCAAAGAGCGCTTCGTTGACAAACAGCAGAAACAACCACGAAGGAATATGTCTGCTACATGTGTGTTATAGATAAATCATGTCATAGGATAAATTGCTGCCTAAAGAAAAATACATTCGGGTGAGCATGTAATGGGTAACATAAATCCCATAGTAATGCTCAGGACTTGGACATTTCCAGTCAACCATTTGAACGATATTACAAAACTGACAGTTGACAATCAATCCAACACATATTTATTTAAGATGTTTGGTTTGTTTGTAATTAAGCACAAAGCTACACAATGGGCTATTCGTGCTATGCCCACCACGGGTATCGAAACCTGGATTCTAGCGTTGTAAGTCAGCAGACATATCGCTGTGCCACTGAGTGGCTATTTGGGATGTAAACAGAAGTGTACAGCTCCATTTATATTCAGAGCTTAAAACGATAAAAGATCAAATCAATCCCGCTTTTGTTGTTCCAAAAATACAAGTTTCTATGGCTAAATCTGACGTGAGTGTATAATACACCCACGTTGGTAATCAAGCTACATCTTCTGCAACATTCTTATAGCAGGGGTTGAATCTTTATTTTGTTTTAAAAAAGCAAATAACATTGAAAGTGCACCTGAACGTTGTTACTCATTTCCACCCTTACGAACAAGGGCTCTTCTAAAACGATAATACATCCTATTGTTTAAAGAGAAAGTAGTTACCTTCCTTAATCAGAATAATTGTCATAACCCAATCAAATGAACCACCTTTGGAATAAACCTGAACGTTGAACTTGAAACTGAACTTCCAACAGTTGTAAACCATACCATCAGTCTTGCACAGTCCATGCCGTGTCAATTCGAAGTGAATAATAATACAATTTAATATTGGTGGTGGTGGGTCTTAATAAAGTGGCCACACGATGTAAGTAAAACAACAGTTATTACTTTTTGTGAGCAAACAACTCTTTTCTACTTCCAGGATTACGGATTTAGACCATGGACTGAAAGAACAAACTACCCGTTAAACCCAACTAGATGGGCAGGGCAATGGCCCCTGAGAAGAGGAAGTAGATGGGATCACCACTCCAAAAACAGGAATAGCATTAGGATGAGTGGGGCACAACGAAGATATCGATTCCATGATATAAACAGACCATGGGATTGGCAGCAAAAACAGGAAATATTACCCTGGCAATGGCAAGACAGTAAAGAAATAGGGCCATTTGCACCCAGAAGACTGCAAAGAGAACACCTTTCATCCTGGAGAAGGCCTAATGGAAGGTTGATGACTTCAAATTCTTGGATGTCCAGACATAGAAGATTCAAACGACATATGGAGTGGTTTCACAGGTCACCTTTTAGTAATCATGGTCCGAGAATGTGGGAAAGACAGAGATGGGAGAGTTGGTCAATTTGTCCTTTTGCTGGGTTCAACAATTTTGACATATACAATGCATGGGTAAGTTCTATTACATATATATATACATTAAGGTAACGAGATGAAGACACATCAATTCCACAACCAAGTTAGGATGAAAGATCTGAGTTAAACCATACTAACCAAATAATGCCTATTGCTTTAACATTTTTATTCTAACAGCCATAACCTGTGACTACTTTTTGTGCCAACACCAACTTACAATGCAAATGTAATTTTCATTTTCTTTTTCAGTTCTGCATTCATTCTACAGCATGAGGATTTGAGAATCGACGATTTTTTCCAATACTTCTAATCTTTTGTTAGATATAGTACATTATTATAGACATTGACGCTACATTTTAGTTGTGTGTTTGTTTATCTATGTTTGTGTGTACGTGTTTAATATAAACACTTACTCATGTCCAGGCATCTAACGTGTTTGCAACGGTGCTATCCGTTTATTGTTGAAATTTATCACCAACAAGTTACAGACACCTACTCTAAAGATTCGCGGCAATTGCATTTCTCATAAAGTAAAGACACACTGTGTGCACATTATACAGTCGATTGCATTTCTTCTTCGTGCTTTTCAGAAAACATACACTACTACATTAACCTTATTTTATTTTTGACATTTCAGTACATTTAATATACTCATATGTACTCTTGTAGTGAAAATTCATTAAAATATTGTAATTTTGAAATAACAAAAACGACGTTGGACATTGGTCGAGTTACATAACAGCCTTTCTTTACGTTGCATAACGGCCTTTCTTTAAAACTCCACTTGTTTTAAAATAATATATTCAAAACAAATCAAATGTATCTACAAAACATTCTTTACACTGTGGGTTATCACAGTTGTATCCAGAGCTTTAAATAATTGTCTTTTTTTTTTTTGTGAGAGTCCACACAGGCAGGTTCAATTACTTTATAATACCTTTTGACAAGACAAATTATTCTCCTCTACTCAGTTATTCCAATACAATCAGTGGTAAGTTCACTCACGTTATCCTGTGGGTTATCACAGTTGTATTCAGAGCTTTAAATAACCCTCTTTTCAGTCCACACAGGCTGGTTCATTTATTTTAGGTCTCAACTGACAAGGCAAATTATCCTTCTATACTCTGTTATTACAATACAATCTGCAATTATAACACTTTAAAAGTCGCCACTATACGCTCTTTGGGGATAAACTTACAAACACAATCCAGATATATATCTCTCACTAACTTTGTCTTACTTTCATTATCACTAACTTACTTCTTTTATTTAACTTACACTAACTTGGTCGCCTATATATATATATATATATTGTCCGACTGAGGCCTAAAACTTTCTACAAACTATGAGACGTTACGATGTATCAATACTAACTTAAAGCAACGAAAAAAATTATGAAGGTTCAAGTAACGTGAAATCAATTCACAATTGAACTACACAATAAATGATTCGTAACCAGTTACGGAAGCAAACCTGCGTTAAATTATCGCTTCTAAAAATACTAAATTTAATACACGCACTTTATAACTATCTAAATCATAACTCTTGTATTAACTTTAAATGAAACAGTTGTATATCTAAGAGCAACCAACCTTAATGTGCACATTGGGTGGCTTTATACGAAAGGCAATCGACCTTAATGTGCACATTGGGTGTTTTTATAAGAAATGCAATTGACCTTAATGTACGCATCAGGTTTCTTTATAAGAAATGCAATCGACTTTAAAGCGCACATTGGATTATATTGCGAATTTAAAAATCATAGAATTTGGCTGCATAAAATTTAAAGATATTACAATGAGGCGTAGTATAGCATCACTCACCCTGGAAAGGCTTCAACAGTGAGCCATTAAACTCATGTACCCTATAAGCATACATACAGTATTTACAAAGTATGTAAAAGGGCTAAATTTATTAAGCTATGACGTAATAAATACAGTTTGTTTTGTGTTGTTTGAATAGAACACTCAGCCATTTTGAAGTCCATCATTAGAAGTGCAATTCTAAAACTCGACTTTTTAAGTATAGGGGGAACTTTTGGTTCTAAAAAAGTAAATAATAAACCCTGGCTAATACGCGGATACTTACAGTATTTAATACGTTTTATATCATAAGATCCTGATAAAAAAATAAACGATCACTTGAGCAACTTGATAGTACAGATTTTGTTCACTATTCAGTAAATATTTCACAACGAAATGTTGATAGACGAAGATCAGTAACAGTTTACTTATCTTGGTAGACGAAGATCAGTAACTGTGTATTTAGGTTGAAGATAGTAAAGCGCGTATATTCCAATCGAGATAGTATGAATTTCGTTTTGATCCTTAAACATAATTAAACGTGAAGTTTCAAACTAATGCATTTTATATGCAAATATTTTGTTGTTTTTTTACAACGACAAACTTATGAACATATACTACTTTGGAGTAAACTTAACAATTTATTAATTTGTTCAAATAATTGATTTGTTTTTGTTTAAGAATTGTTTTTTTTTCTGTCATGGAATAAGGATATTTACGTAATCAATATTACAACATGAAACGTGTTCATAGGTCTATAAACATACAGACAAGTTTGCTTAATAGTTCACGGTCGAGAACGTAATTTGAAACTACGGCTTCACCTAATAACAAGTTGTTTACTCAACAAATATTACTGGTGAACTCAAAACGTTGGCATAACTGGACTAACGTATGTACTGAAGTTAATGTGACAGACGTTGATATATAAAGAATTGGTTACACGTTAAAATACTTTTTCAGCACTGTGAACTTCTCCGATCACTGCGAAAACATCGTCAGGGAACTGAGAAAAAACAAACTTTGAAATTCTACTAGGAATCAGTTAGAATAAACAATTCCTTGCAATTAACTCCATTGCTTCTTTATATCAGTTTTTTTTTAATTTCGCGCAAAGCTACACGAGGGCTATCTGCGCTAGCCGTCCCTAATTTAGCAGTGGGGAAGGCAGCTAGTCATCATCACCCACCGCCAACTCTTGAGGTACTATTTTACCAACGAATAGTGGATTGACTGTAACATTATAACGTCCCCACGGCTGAAAGGACGAGCATGTTTGGTGGGATGGGGATTCGAACCCGCAACCCTCAGATTGCGAGTCGAGCGCCTTATCCACCTGGCCATGCCGGGCATTTTTACTTCAGTGTAACAGTTCTACTTTTCAAAAGATGTACATATGATGTTGTACGTGTATAAGTACTTAATCATCGATTAGAATGAGTCTTTCGAAATTTTTATTTACCAGTTTACTCAATTCGAGTTAACTGCAATAAAAGTAAGAAGAAATTCTAGGTAGATCATAAAAATGAATTCACTATATTTCCGTGCCTTTTGGTGTGTGTATCTATATAAATATAACAGTACTGTCTGTTGTCTGTCCATGTAATTACTTCGCAGGGTGTGGATGGATCTTCACCAAAATTGGTATGGAGGTTCATTCGGTCCATACAAATTTTCAATTCTGCGGTTTTTATGGGCGTTTTTACAATTACATATAAGGGAAGCACCTTTTCGTGTCCCAAGATAACCTTTCATTAATCATGAATTTCCATAACTTCCGTCCAGGGGACGGATACTTCAGCTAGTACATAATATAATAATATATTCTGTACAGTTACACGTACATACTGAAAATTGTAACTCACATTTCCTATTTAATCCATGATCCAAATTATAAACAATGTGTGTGTGTGTCAGAATTTAAAAAACATATTTTTCTTTTTGCCAATTGTCA
>NW_013668488.1:74792-78693 GCF_000517525.1 Limulus polyphemus | reverse complement strand
CGGGATAGTTCTAGAAACAAGAGAGCGTGAGAATTGTCACGTGATCTCGATGACGCAACAATATATTCGGAACAAGGTAAACATACCTACAACAAATTATTCACACTATAGATGTTATAGGCATATCATAAACATTATATATATATAAATAGTTCTCTTCTTGTTGTCAAAAGTCCACTTAGGCCTATTCAATTACTTTAGAATTGCAGTTGACAAGCCGAACTATCTTCTCTATTACTATCGCACTAGTATTCTGTGTGTGATTCACTTACAATTGTGGCGCGAGTTAGCGTAATCGTTTTGTCTTCTTTCCTCTGCAGATCTTCTGTTCCTTTTGTCAAAGTGCACTCAGGCCGATTCAATTACTTGAGAACCACGATTTGACGGAATAAATTATCTTTCTTATCTCCGTTTATACTGTTAGTCTCATTCTAACATTAAACGCCAGGCCTATCACTTCTACGGTATTTAACTTCACGCCGAACTTTTCCTTGGCCCGAAACTTTACTTTTTCTGCTATTATCTGTCTGCTGTTTCTGCTCGTCTCACGCTGTTTATATCTTTATCACATAATCGTCTGTCCGACTTCTATATTCTCGACGTCAATGTATTGCACGCCACGTTCAATCGTCTCAACATCAATGAATTATTAACAAAACCTCCCACAATCGTCTTCTCTTAAATGTTATTATAACAATAACTAAACTATACTAAAATATTCACTCACAAAAACAAATCAATCAATAACATCTAAACTAAATAGTCTTTTATATCATGACAATGTGAAATTTTAAGCGTCTTCTTTTTTTACCATTATTACAACTAATAATAATCCTGGTCACGGATTGAGTGCTGTGTCCACCGAGGGGAATCGAGCCCCTGATTTATCGTTGCAAATCCGATAACTTACCGCTGTCCCACCAGGGAACATTGGTCACGGTCATCTAGGAAAGGTTTAGTCCAAATTTTCTCTAGTTTTGGTTTGTCTGCAAAAATTATATTTAATTACTTTTTATTTCAGAGAATGTACTCAATTAACACTTGGGTTGAGGGATCATAACGTTTAGGAATACATTCTAGATAACCCACCGTTTTAATTCAATATCTTGATTTTATATACAAGTAACGCTACAATCAGTCACCTCTTAACAAAAAATAAAAATATACTTCATATTTTGCTAGTATCAAATACTTATAATAATATAATTTATATCAAACATTTATTCGTTAAGATACAAAATAGTTGAGAAATTGAATGACTATGAATATTTAATGTTTATGTTTCAGTGTTGTCACCCAGCAACATTTGGTTGGAAGAAATAATTACTACTGAACAATAAACAAAATACCATTTTGGTAAAAAATAACTAAAACATTAGTAACGTAGTTCGACTTCAGTCTCTTTAAGATTTTAGTCAAGTCTTTAAGGCTTCATAATACTATTTACATATCTCCAGAGACATGTTATCTCATATTTACATGTTTTACATAGGTTTATGGAGAAAATAATAAACTTACTGGTATGCATCAACTAGGATACTGTACATACTTTAATACCAACTTACTGGGTATGCATCAACTAGAATACTGTACATACTTTAATACTAACTTACTGGGTATGCATCAACTAGGATACTGTACATACTTTAATACTAACTTATGGGGTATGCATTAATTACAGCAGCATATTTTAATCTCAGTGCTACTTTGAAGTAACAATAGAAACAGATCATGATTCTTGCTACACACTTTTGAAATAGCTTATTTAGTATGAATAAACCTTTAGAATTTTGATGTGTAATATACATATATAGTTGTTCATTATTACATAATCTCAGAGTTTTAAAGGCAGGAGGAAGAAGAAGCAAGACTATTCCAGTTGTTTTAGGGTTCCAGTAAATTGTGACACGAGACAAGCACATTTAGGAATATATAGTTTGGATAGATTATCAAATGTCAGAAAGAACACGAGTATTTATGGTTACTAATAGTGTGTTTGTGCTGCCTAAAAACAACTAAACATATTTAAAAAATAATGTAAGCCTTCTGCAACAATGTGAAAGACAAATCCATGTTTTATTCTTTACTCCATGCAAACATAAAACATTATATTTATTACTACACTTATATTCAGCTGTAAATAGGTAAGTTAGATCGATTTATAAAAATATTATTCAGGATCCAAGCTTTCATGTTGTTGATTCCACTAGCTTCTTATTTCCCAATCACAAACAAGTGCCACCTGGCAGTGGATTCGAATGTCAATTCTTCTTTAATTGAAAACTCAATCTTATTGTCAATGTTTCCAACAAAGTGCATGCGGGGTGCAATTTGCCAGTTTATGGCATTTCTATGAGCTCTAGCTACTATATGCAGTATAAATGCTCCAATGACCACAAGCGATGCTGGTATCCAGTGAAGTACTAGGAGCTTGATTATGTCATAAATCAAGGTGTGTAACACAATTGCTACTTATATTATTTAAGCATTAAATATGTATTCATAATTCATATTCCTTTTATGTGAACAACATCCAGGAAGCAGCTTATATGTAGCACTGACTTGTAACTTTTAATTTATACAGAATAAAATCATAAGACTGAATTTTTACTGTTGAGAATTAACTACTCATTTACTGTTATGTGCCTACTAGCTTGCCTCAAATGTCACAGACAATCAAATACAGTTTGATTGATCAACATTTAGGCTGTTCTATTCAGTCCCTCTAGGAATTAATTTAAAATCATTTATAACTTTACATGTTCAAGAAACTATGCTACAATTTTTAAATATTCACTAAGTATATTTATTTTAGCTTTTAATATTTTTAAACTACACACTTTAAGACATGCTTCATTGTTTTGTGTTTTAAACTTTTTTGATTATCATTACTATTAAGAAATGACACTTTTGAAAATGTTAACAGAGAAATAAAAAAGTGACTTTTTGTGGTCTTAGACTGACAAATTAAATTTTAATTTAAAAACGGAAAATGATTTCACTCACAAGTTTTTAAGTCTGATGTATATACAAACCTGCTGTACTATTTATATTATTAAATATAGCTGTTGGTTTGTCCTGAGAAACGTCCCCCCCCCTCTTGGTTCTATTTGCTTAAGTGCATCGAGCTGTGTCGACATAAAGGCATTTTAATGGATATTTCCTTTTTATTGTCGAAAATCTCAAGAGTACATCTCTGGTGTTATTTGTTGTTGTTTTTTATCTTGTTGCACTAAATCTGTTGGCCATTGATGAAGAGAAAGATTCATTAATAATTATGTATCACTGATGATACTTTTTTTTTAGAAGGCGATATGGAAGCGAGAAGTCGTTGAAAAGTTAAGCTCTTATAGATTGTTAAAATTATTTAATATTATCATTTCTAGTAATTTGGGTTAAATAACAAAAGGATAATTAGACTTAGTATGATCGGTAAATAAAAGTAAGATGTTCAAAGTTTTAACTTAGAGTTTGGTGGTGATAATTGTACTAAACGTTAAATTAGGCTTAGTAAGTGTAACGGTACTTTAGGATTGGCTATAATACAACTTACTGGTAAATCGTAAAATAGGTTAATACATTGTTTTATTAAATAAGTACAATCTAAAGACTATTGTCTCCTCGTGTTTTAAGGATTAATTTGTTTACTTAAGTTGAACTTAGATCCATTGGTTTAAATTCAGCTTATAGTTATAGGTAGATTATAATATAACTCAAGATAAATACTGTTACGACAGCGGGGGTCACGTGACGCTAGTAACACGTTATGAACTTCTAGAAGGATCCTGTCCCTTCCTGAAGTCTCGAGAGGCTACTAGATATGCGGTAGTCTTGTATATATTAGCCGCCATAAAGTGATGGCAACAATGGGTAATTGAACTGCAGAGAGAGAGAGAGAGAG
>NW_013668488.1:58412-74696 GCF_000517525.1 Limulus polyphemus | reverse complement strand
TTGTATCGGTAAAGTTTCTTCGGAAAGAATTTTTACGGAAAATTAACTAACGAACGGATGCGTAACAATACATTGTATTATTAACATTACGTATACATCAAAGTAAAGACTAGGTATTGCCTCTTCTAAGTTCTATATAATTAAAGATAAATTTAATTACTTTAGTGTGAAGACAAAGTAGTGATAACAAACAAATATAATTGGAATTGATTCATCAGGGGGAAAACGAAGTTTTATAATAAATATAAAAAAAAGGTTAACCAAAAACATCTTTAATACGGGCATTTCGGAATTTCCTTAAATTCCATTATCAGCGTTAATATCTCAAAAAAAGTTAGTTCATAATATTCGAACTACAGAAAACAACATTAGCATCGAGCGAGTTTTCATATTCAGTCGAAAGTTTAGAAAGAACAGGTAACTTTTTTGTGTGTGAGATATTAACGCTGATGATGGAATTTAAGGAAATTCTGAAAACGTCCGTATTAAATATGTTTTTTGGTATTACCGTGTTTTTAATATTTATTATAATTGGTTCTTAAACGTTAGGCTTAACAGTAACTGTTGACAATAGGCTACTGGAATTTGGTATTTATTTTCAGGCTATAAGTATAAAGGTTAAGACTAGTGTAAGAATTAAGCGTTCACAATTTGTTAGGTGTAATGGGTGCAATGAGTGGGTTTTATTCGGGAACTCGGAACTAGCATGTACTTTTAAGCAAGCTAGTATTATTAATAGAGATGTGCAATTTGTATGTACCGTATTTTTCGGTGTATAATACGCAATTTTTACCCTAAAATTTGATGTCAAAATCTGCTTGCGTCCTATACACCGAAGGTATGAATAATATATATGCATATATACGATATACACAAGCCATGTGTAAATATATTTAAATAGGCATGCATAGTTTAGTTCAAATTTATAACAACAGTAGTTTTTTCTTTCAAAAACATAACTTACAAGTTTCAAAAAAGCAAATTATGAAAGGATGCAACAAGAATTATTTGTTAAGAATTGGGCTGCTGAGTTATTTGTAGACACTGATCAGATAAGGAAAATTTGTAAACATTCATGGTAAACATATTCCTTATAGAAAGAAAAAGGGTAGCTACAAGTGAAAAACAGGTTGGCTCACACAGAGTATGAGAATAAAATGAAAAAAAAAAATCACAATTTTAAGAAATTTAAATCGTCTGGAATGATCAGAGATTTAGAAGATCAAGAAAGTTGGTCAAACTGGAAATTAGGACATCAAAAATAATGTATGAAAAAAGATTGGCTGAAAATGTAAAAATTAACAGTAAAAATTTCTTTAAATACATTTAGCGTAGGATGGGGGTAGGACCCTTGAGGGATAATAAAGGAAATAATATCTTATGATTATGAGATGGCTGGGTTATTAACTTCTGCTTTTTCTTCAGATTTAAGTAGTATTCCAAATCTTGAACAGTTGATAGATGGAAACAAGATCAAACAGGATGACTGAATTAATTCTGAGTTTGTTTAGAAAAAATTGGGAAGTTTAAAGAAGGATAAGGCTTCTGGGTCAGGTAATATTTCCCCAAGGGTTTTGAAGGAGGTTAACGATTGGATATGTGAGCCATTTGCTACTTTTTTTGTTTGTAAATTTTTAAATAGTGGGTAGGTGCCAGAGGATTGGAAGTTAGCTATTGTCACTCCTCTTTTAAAGGGAGGTGATAAAAATTGTCCCAGTAATTATAGGCCCATTAGTCTTACATCAGTTGTGTGAAAAGTTTTGGAAAGTCTGATAAAAGATGCTTTGGAAAGCCATTTAACAAAGTTTAGAATTTTATTGGATAGTTAACATGGTTTCACTAAGGGAAAATCTTGCCTTACAAATCTTTTAACATTTTTTTGAAAAGGTTACTGCTTACATAGATGAGAGTAAGGGTGTAGATTTCGTGTATGTGGATTTTCAGAAAGCATTTGACAAGGTACCACATAAAAGGCTTGTAAAAAAATATATCTATAGTTGTGGGGGATAAGTTAGCAAATTGGATAGTAGAGTGGCTGGATGGAAGAAAGCAGAGGGTTGTTACAAATGAAGTTCATTCAAACTAGATTAATGTTACAAGTGGAGTATCTCAGGGCCCAGTCTTAGGACCTTTGCTCTTTTTGATTTATATCAATGACATACATAAAGGAATGGTTAATAAATTACTTAAATTTGCTGAGGATATTAAGGTCTTGGGTGTTGCTAGCTGTGAATAGGATGCTGCTGATTTGGGCAAATAAATGGCAAATGGGTTTTAATTATAATAAATGCAAGATAATGCATGTGGGTTATCATAACTTGAATGGGAATAATCTTAACAGTGTCATGAAAGAAAGGGATCTTGGTGTAATTGTTGATCAGTCTTCTGAGCCATCCAAGCAGTGTGCTGTTGCTAGTGGTAGGGAAAATAGGATTTTAGGTTGTATGTACAAAAATACTGGAAGAAGTCTAAAGAGGTTATAACTTCTTTGTATGTATCACTGGTTAGGCCATATTTGGAGTACTGTGTTCAGTCTTGGGCTCCTTACCTTAGGAAGGACATTGAATGGTTGGAAAGGAGGTTTACTAGAATGGTGTCTGGGATGGAGGGGTGGGTTCTCATATGAGGACAGAGTGAAATCTCTCAGATTGTTTTCTCTTAAAAAAAAAAAAAAGAGTTAGGGGGGGATCAGATTGAAGTGTTTAAGACTGATAGTGTTGATGCATCATCTTTTTTTATATTTAACAGTGAGAATAGTAGGATTAGGGGACACAAATATAAATTTTGGCAAGGTAGGAGTCATCATCAGCTAAGACAGTTTTATTTTTCTAACAGGATGGTTGGCATTTGGATGTTGTGAAGGCAGTAAATTTAAGTGAGTTTAAGAAAAAGCTTGATAAGTATATGAATGATAAGGGCTGGCTTTAAGATTTTATTTTATTTTTTAAATTTATTTATTAATAGTTTTAGTTTAGTTTAAAGGATGGGACAGCCAAGATGGATCAATAGGTCCCACATTATCCCAAAACATGTTATGTTATGGCCCTGGTATTGGTTCTGAGCTTCTAGGAAGAAAAATGATAAAACCTACTGATTTTCTTTTATGGTGAAATGCTAAACAATGGATAAAAAGAGAAAGAAATTATAATAATAAAGTATTTTCAATGACATGAACAGACTGAACATGTTATTTGGGTATAAGTGGATGAACTTGAAATCAGAGTAGAGATAAACAGGCAGTGGACTGAGTCCAACAACATGTCTTGCATCAACTTTTAGATCAAAAGTACCATCTACAAAATTGTTCCTTATCATCAGGTATGAACCATGTACATCAGAACATGCAAAGATACAGATAGAACAAAAAAACCTATATAAAACAAGGTATCAGATAAACAACCCTAAATATGGACTTCTTAATTTTGTGTCAATATCTGACTTGGATATTAATCTACAAATATGTAATACAATAACCTCCTTAAAACAAGGTATCAGATAAACAACCCTAAATATGGACTACATAATTTTGTGTCAACATCTGATTTGGATATCAATCTACAAATATGTAATACAATAACCTCCTTAAAACAAAGTATCAGATAAACAACCCTAAATAAGGACTACATAATTTTGTAATTATAAAACTGGAAAATAATGTGGGCAGCTTTCTCCCATCTTTGTAACATATGAGACATAAGAAGAAAAACAATCTTGAATTAATTACTATGAAATAAAAGTCTGATCTTGCTAGTTTCTATGGGTTTGTCAGCATTCTACAAGTATGAATAAGTGTTTACAATTCTAATTCAAATTTCTTATTGCAGTAGTATTTGTTCAAATATTTAAACTGTCCATAATTTTTATCCTTGATGAACTTTGATAACTGTACATTGGTGTTTACTCAAAAGATGGTGTTTTTATCAAACTAAGACATTCCTGATCATATTATGGAAAACCTGATTTGTTTACATAAAAACTTTTCAAGCTACAGGTTGCGACATAAACCAATCATACCAGTTACTGTAACTTGAAATTAATACTTAGACTGATGTATGATACATTGTTAATAGCACTTGCTTCAAAGGATTTTACTTGTATACAATACTTTCTCTTTTGAAAGAGAAAGGATCACATGGACCATCAATGGGAATAGTTAAAACATTTTCCTGACTTACTGTGAAAGATGTTTTATATACGAAAACTGAAACCATGAACATAGTTTTATAATTGGCCTTTAGAAATAAAAGATTAATCACTGGTAAAATGTGAGTTGCAGTCGAAACATACAACAATAATTAGCTTATTTGAGAATAATTCAGGAAAACTGAAACATTAAAAGGTGAATTAAGAAAGTATATAACTAAACAGCAGAGAATGTCATGAGACAATATCGAATATTTACCTTATGTAGGCCTGTCAACTTTCCTGATTTTGGCAGGAGTTTCCCGAGGTGGAGTCCTGTTTCACAATCTCCTGACACATGACCAGGATCTCCCAATATCAACTTTTTTGATAATTTAACAAAGAGAATAGAGTCACAAAATTCAACTTCACAGAGTGCCAACCAGGATAAAGTAAATATTTACTGTGTGACATTGTTATAATGTCAGCTTGTTGTATGACATTCCAATGCATTGAGTGAAAGGAGATTTGCAATGGTGAGAAAAATTATAACAGAGAATAGGACTGATTTAGGGCATGACAGAGCATGTGCCCTTTTAAACTGTAAATTTAACTCGTATTCCTCAGCCAGTAAATACAAGCCCACCAAGCAGGTATTGAAAGTGCAACATTCGAATATAACAAAGAACACTAATCAGGATATCTGTATTTTTTCATTTTTCAATTCTTACAATAAAAGTGTATAACAATATCAGCAGATGAAACAAAGAAAACATCATTTCAATCTTATAAGTGTAAATGTCTGAAGACCCCCTGAATAAATAAAAGTGCACCTTTTTTTTTCTAAATTTTCTAGCGGCCCATGCCCCCCCCCCCCACCACGGGATGCTACTCCATAAAAAAGTCTCCCGATTTGGCACCTCTCAGTGTTGACATGTATGTTTATATGTTATATTTTAAATAAGGTATTTATACATTTTATGACATCACAATTTCAGTAATGCAATAACATGAGAAATATTACCAGGAAATACTAGAAGTGTGTATCTCATCATAGTAGTCAATATAATTCGTATCTAGATACAGAAGTTTTATTAACAGTTTGTTACAACGTTTGACAGTCTTGTCTGTAATTTATTATCTATATTACTAACATTGTCTTATTTAAGTACTTCACACTTTGCAGTGCTTTTTCAAATTCTCAGGTTTGATCAATTAAATAGCAGCTGGCAAGAGAAGTAAAATAAAAAGTTAACATCTATCTGTTTATTTTGTTATTGTTAATTTGTTATGTTACTTTGCATGTAGAAATGAAGACAACATTTAGTACTTAATACTCATCTTCCTTTATTGAATCATTAATTTTCAGCAGAAATACTTTATTAGAAATTCTGATTAAGCACAAAGTTACACAATGGGTTATCTGTGCTGTGCCCACCATCGGCATAGAAACCCAGTTTTGAGCATTCAGACTTACCGCTGTGCCACTGGGAGGCATCAGAAAAGGAAAGCTCATGGAATGTGACATTCATGAGATAGGGAGTTAACCTAGTTGGGCGGCACTTGACAGAAGACTACATCAATCTCAAGCAAGGAATACACTTCCCCTAATGTTACTGTGGTATTCATTGTTTGGAGAGGAGCAAACGAAAGTGTCAATACGGTGGGTGGAATGTAAGATTGTTCAACCCACCATTATCTAACAGGCAGGCAGCTGAGCATATGTGTGTAGTGTTGCAGAGACTATAAGTCAGACCATTCTGTATAGGAGAAATATGTGAGACACCACAATAACCAGATGCAAGGAGAAGCATCCCAGACCTGTGTCCCAAGATGAACCCAAGACCCAACTGGCTGGACAAGTAGGGTGCTGTGTACAACACTACTAGGTAACACCCAAGCTTTACTTCCTGAATGAGAGGTGTATCCACACTGTGCAATCCTACCAGCAGGGTTGCACAGCGTGATGAAAAACTCTAGATTTCAACTTCCATAGTGACTTGGGACTAGGGAAGCAAGGGTTTTCCTTTACTCTACTAGAAGAAATGAGAAACAAGGAATATGGATGGGGAAAAACACCAAAGAGATGCTTGGACCATGACATTAGGCAAAATCATCTGGAATTAGATCCCACATCGAGAGACAGTGCAATAGATTACTGTGACTAAAGACAGCAGGCGTGAGCCAAATATGAGGGCAGACACACATCTGGTGCTGTCTTTTTCTTGTTGTTGTCAAGTGCAGAATGGCCTAGCAAATATATACAGGCACTGCCAAAATATTCTTGTGGAAAGCCTGATTTCAACAGTGGGAAATGAGCAGGGGCAGATAGGCTTAAAGCTTTCCATACTCCCCCACTTGAGCGGATTTTTTGGGTAAGTATTCCTTGTGAGGCAACACTGGCCACTTGGTGGATTCTATCATCTTCATTATAAAGATTATTGTTGAATAAAGCGGTTGTGGAAAAAGAAAGGAGAAAATAAACAACTCACTATCAGAGCTACCTTGGATTGGAGAATAGTGACTGAAGAGAAAGAAAAGCCATGGCAGGTAAAACCTCCCTGTATGACAAACACGATGGAAGGAGACATGAAAAATAAGAAAAGGGTCATCACCCATAGAAGAAGCTTGCCAGATGAGGTGTATAACCCAACAAGGTAAAGGGGAAAGAGATAAAATATTAGAGGGAGAGAGAAATCACAAGGCAAGAAAGGACATCGGTAAGTGACTTAAAAAAGGTGCAGTATGAATAATATATTAATAAATAGACCGTAAAAATAAAAAGGATAAAAGGAGACGATCTGTATACGAATGATGAAAGGAGAAAACATAAAATCATACTCACAAGCTACGCCAATTTTTTTTAGGGGGAGGGGCTGGGAAAATAAACCTGTCCCTGTAGTAAGTAGTGTGAGAGGAAGCCAAGACAATAGCAAGTGACGTCTGTAAAAGTAAAGAGAAAGGAATATATCTAAAGCATATTAAAAGAGGCTGAACTACACCAGACACAGATTATCCACTTCCAGAGTTGTAGTCTGGGACTGGGTACCAAATGAATGTAAATGAGGAATGGGGGAGGGATGAAAAGACAGTGATGATAGATGATAGGAGGAAATCCACTAAAAACAGCAGAGGATAAAGAAACTACTCTGTGGGAAGGGTATAAAAGCCTAGGTGAAATAGTGAAACCACCACCATGACCTGAACTTTGAGACATAATACATTGACAATTGAATATTATAATATTGGGCATAAAAAAAAAAAAGAGTCCAGAGCCAAGAAAACAGAAAACCCAAGAGTGGGTTCTTCCTGTTGAGGGAAGGAAAGACAAACTTGTCTGAATGGATCATGATAAGAAGGACAGATAGGGAAAAAGAATATGATGGCAAGCCTGTGAGTAGTCACCAGCTCAAGGATGTAAAGAAAAAAAAACCCTAGCCCTTGGAGACCAGATATTGAAAATGGATTAGGTGTTCATAACTGTACCCCACCAGAAAAGAGGCAGTGGAAAGATTTTCCAGTAGGACTGATTGGCATCTAGCACAAAATGAACATAAAATGAAACCATGGATAAGGAAATTCACATTTGTAAGCAGAAGGAGTCTACTGACTGACTTCTAAACTCTGCAGGGCTCCAGACAGACCGAAATCCAGGTAAAGTTGGGAGGATCATCCAAAGTCATGTGGAGTTGGGTGAGCCACTACGACTGTTAGAGGTGAAAATGAGGCAGTGTATCTTTGGAAATACCTGCTTTGACAGGTCAAAAACTACTGAAGAGGATGTAAGGGCACATCCAAGAAGAATAAAGAATTTAATAAAAAAGCTCCCAAAAACGACTCCTGCAGGAAATGAAAGAGACATGAAAGCCCTGGTATCAAAAGCTCCACATCACAAAAAAAAAATGATGCAGACTGAACCTGCCTCATATACAAAGTGAGAAAGACCCTTCAAGTGAATGAAATACAGGATGGGAGTTGAGACTGAAATAAGGAGTTGAACCAGCTACCCCAAACAAGATAACTCCTCAGGAATGTAACCTCTGAGTAAAAACTCATTGAAAACAATTAAGAAGTTGGAGCTATAATTAACAAAACCACAGGAAGTGAAAGACAGACAGACAAATAAAGCTTTTAAGTGTGTGTGAGACTTCAAATCAGATCAACTACTAATAGGAAGAGTATCTACCAGAGAGTGAGAAACTGCCCATTGGGAACTGAGGAAAGACCATAGTTGGATAAAGTGAGACAGACTGATAATTGGCCAAAAACATCCAGTCTTCATGGTAACAATAAAACCCAAGAGTGGGTTGAGAAATCATCCTGTGGCATACAAAATAGGTGAGATGAAAAGTAAAAATACAGGAAAACACCCCAAGAAAGCATCTGAGGAATTCAATAGGCTGTGACAAAGAGAGAGAGTCCATCAGTGTAAAAAGTGTAAGAGCAGAGCTCTTACAGGACTAGAGCTGGGAGGGTGGCTCTAGAAAATAATTGCTAAGACTCATGATGGCTAGTCCTCAAAGAGGGGGACTTTGGACAGTAACAAGAGTACAAAGAATAGAAAAGGGGCAACCTCCATGAGGCTGTACATGATAAGAAACCTGGTGATGACTGCTGAAGAGTTGCATCAGCTCAAAATGTCGATATATAAGAAGTACCCCCCAAAAAACACATCACAAAGAAAAGGTGCAAGACTGAGGTCCTGGAAAGGAGACTGAGGGGGGCAGTCTGACAGAAAACACCCCAGAAAAAACAACAACAAGGTAACTAGGACAAATGGAAGAAAACCAAGGGCAAGGTGGAAAACAGGTACATGCAAGTTGTCCTAGTAAAGCTGATAGGGTTATGATGGAAAGGCTCCAAATGAAGATGAAACATAAGAATAAACAAAGAAGTTGAGTAAGAGATGAAAATGAACAGACAGAGAGAATAAAAAAGGAAGTAAAAAGAGGTGAGCCCTAAGCTGAAAAAAAGTTTCAGGTGAAGGAGGCTTATGCAACAAGAGAGCCTGCGAATCAGCAAACAATTACTGAAGAAAGAGAAAACAAAAGACACAAACCTTTGGAATCTAAGCAGTGAAGGATGAAGGTGGGAATACCTGACCCACGTTGGGAAGTGGGAATGAGAAGTAAAAGTAAGCTTGGAAACAACAGTGGTGATGAACCACTAACAAGATGGGGGCAGGCTGAGCTGAAGTAACAGAAGCAGGTAGTCAGTAATTTTGGATCCAATATTAGAACAGAACTAACCATGTGATGCATAATGGTAGTAATATCCTTGATCATCAGGTTGTTTCTAGTTACTATTACAGTATTGAATGAAACACGTGAAAGAGTGTTAAAAACCTCGAGGGATGTCAGAAATGCGGGAACATGAAAGAATAATCTATCTAAACTGTAAAACTGATGTTGTAATGGTCCTTTATTTTTATGTTATCAGTTAGAAAGAAAATGAGCCAGGCATGGTGATGGTACATAGGCTTCATGACAAAATGAGGAGTACTGTAAGAAACTCACAGACAATGTGGAAAGTGTTCCAAAAGTACAAGGTGGATTAAAAGAAAGTCAAATTGAATGTAATTTAAATGGAAATTCTAACTGATAAGTTTAAAACTTGGTATTGTTTATTCAGATAATCAACAAATAATAATGAAAGGTTAAAACAACAAGCACAAAAATTCCAGTAAATTTTATGAAATAACTATGTCTGAAGAGAAGAAGTGCAAAGGAAAGAATGAACCTGTTTTCATGTGCTAGTGCTCATGGGGCTTACTGTGTCTGGAGGATGTATCACCCTCCTACAAGTATTGCAAGTTTTATAAATAAGTCACTGACATAAATTACACTACAGGGCAAAAGTTTGGAAGATCTCAAATGTTTCTAGATAAAATAAACACTTATAATCAGATTACTGGTTAAAATGGCAATAAGCCAATATTATACAATTGGAGACATGGAAATGTAGTTACAATTTAATTATTTTCACTGAAACATTAGAATCATCAAAACTGTTACCTTTGCTCTTAATAATAGCTTTGCACACTTACGTACTCTCTTAGTCAGTTCACAGAAATATGTAGGTGTTAGGTCATTCCAGGATTTATGAATATATATTACCACAGTTGTGCTGCATAATGCATCATCACAGGTATCACATGCCTGCTAATTTTTAATTTCATCCTACACAAATTTAAAAGCTGAAAATTTGGTGACAGTGGTGGCCAAACCATCTTTCAAATAATACCTTGTTTTTCCTTGCCATGAACTTAGCCTTGGCATTGCTTCAATGTACACTTTGTTTTGTTGAATAATTAAACCTTAGCCAGAGGGTGTTGCATATCTTAGTAGAATATTGTGATAATTCTCTATACGTACTGTACCCATGGTTCTGTAAATATCTATTGGTCTAATAATTCTCTATACATACTGTACCCATGGTTCTGTAAATACCTATTGGTCTAATAATTCTCTGTACTTATTGTACCCATGGTTCTGTAAATATCTATTGGTCTAATAATTCTCTATACGTACTGTACCCATGGTTCTGTAAATATCTATTGGTCTAATAATTCTCCATACGTATTGTACCCATGGTTCTGTAAATATCTATTGGTCTAATAATTCTCTATACATACTGTACCCATGGTTCTGTAAATATCTCTTGGTCTAATAATTCTCTATACGTACTGTACCCATGGTTCTGTAAATATCTCTTGGTCTAATAATTCTCTATACATACTGTACCCATGGTTCTGTAAATATCTATTGGTCTAATAATTCTCTATACGTACTGTACCCATGGTTCTGTAAATATCTATAGGTCTAATAATTCTTTATACATACTGTACCCGTGGTTCTGTAAATATCTCTTGGTCTGTTTGTATTAAAACAGCTACACACTATATGTCCAATAATAATTTTTATTGCTATTATAACCAAAATGAGTAATTATAAGTGTATATTTTCATATCTCCAAAAATGGTATTTATCCTACTTTTTGTGTCAGTGAATCAATTACTTGAAAACATGTTAAGATATTTTTGTGGCAAACACTAGAATACAGCATTTTATAATATATATATATATATATATATATGGATGCTGATAAAGTAATTAACAAAGCAAAGATCCTTGCTGGTCTCCATTGAACAACATAACTCTGCTACTGTGTAACACAATATGTTCTAAAAATAAGATACATGCTGATCTACATAAGTAATGGTTTGTTTGAGGCTGTACACGACACAGGGACAAAACTCCAAATAACTAATATGTACATGCATTATAAACACTTGAATTTTGTGTATTATATTTCCTTACTACTGCAACTCTGAGTTTAAACACCAAAGGGTATTGCCATGTCTTAGTAGAATATTGTAATCATACTCTATTACCTTGTTGTCCATACTAAACTCTTTAAACATAGTTAAAAACCTCTTCTAGCCATGGGGTGTCTCCTGCATTGCATGAATGAGTGTCAATCAGTATTTTTCTACCCACCCTTGCACACTTAACACCCAGAGTTTTCATGAAATATGTTTAGTGAGACAGGTAGTTTTTTGCTAGTGGATTGAAATCCTAGTAGCACTAATAAAATCTTAAGTTCCTGGGTTCAAGCCCTGGTCTGAGCAGATTTCTTAACATTCTAACGTCCTAAACCAAATGTTTTACCATATGATATCAAGTTTAAACCAGAAAACATTCCACCTAGTTCATAATATGTTCATGCCTTGCTAGCAAAATATAATGGTAAATTTATTTAAGAAAACCAATTATCACTAATGACTTTAAAAATAAATATATATATTACTTAACTTCCACAAAAATTATATATAATAACAAAAATGAAATTGAGAGACAAAATCTCTGCATCTAAATCATTTACACTTCACATCTAAATCATTTCATTTAACATACAGACTGCATGTAATTTAGTGCAGTACATAAGGTGTGTAAACCTGTAATAACCAAATGAGAAATAAGAAGTTTTAAAGAATGACAAAATTAGAATGATTTTCTCAGTACACATTTATATCTAGCTACAAAAGTAACTTACACTGGATGCTCGTGGTTGCTTAACAAAAGCAGTAACCTTGACCTGTACTGAAACACCCTTGCCATCTCTGTAAACATATGTAGTGCAAGTCTGAGGTTCTAGAACAAGGTAAATAAAACATGTATGCATATTTTAGTAAGAAATTATGATCCACACTATATTTTTAGTAAGTACATTTTACATGCTTGTTCTCTTGACAACCCTGCTATATATGAGATTTTGTATAAACAATAAAACAGTATTCTATAGACACTCAGTTGCTTCTTAAAAGTCCTGTTTTTTATCCTAAAGTTTACACCATTACTCTAGAGCTTTATACTTTAATCTTGTTTTAAATGCTATTTCCAGCTAACAATCATCTTTTTTATATGTGAAGATAGTGTGGTATTGTTTATGTCTAGACTATGTTAGACTGTGTGTTCTCAGTAACAAACATATAACAAAAACTGTATCAACATCACAAAGTCTGTCATGTGCAAAGAGTGGAAGCTTTCTAACTGCATCAAAAACTGAACTAGTAGATTTCTGAATCCATTGGTTTTAAAAAGTTACAGTTCTAGTAGAGTTCTGAATCCATTGGTTTTAAATAGTTACAGTTCTAGTAGAGTTCTGAATCCATTGGTTTTAAATAGTTACAGTTCTAGTAGAGTTCTGAATCCATTGGTTTTAAATAGTTACAGTTCTAGTAGAGTTCTGAACCCATTGGTTTTAAATAGTTACAGTTCACACAAGTGATACTAGATTTTCATGTTATCTGAAGAACAGATGGTCAAAAATGTTTCCTTTCTACTCACTGATATATAAGTCACTATTTTAATGATAAAACTTTAGTTGCTTGTAAAGGTAAAAGAAATATACAAGTGTGCTACTACCTGAAATAGGCAAAAATGGCCAAATTGTCACCACAGAAAGTTTATTTACAAATGACCATAAATAAATGTACTAAAAGTACAAATTTAATTTTTGTTTCATGCTAAAACATTATGCTTTTCATATGAGTGGAAGGGCTAGGCCTAAACACAGATGTTTCAAATTGCTACTGCAACCAAAAGCAGACAAAGAATTTTTTACATTGAACTTCTTATTATAAGTATATGGAAATTAGGAAGAGTAGTAAGCAAATTAAAAGTGTGTGTTTGTGGGGGCAAGGTTTATTTGATTAAGCAAAGCTAGGAAATGTGTGCCACAGGTGTGCATCCATTACATCTGAGGTTCCGGGCTTGTTATAGTGCAATGGAAGCTCTTAGGTTTTAGATTAAATTTTACACATTCTCCTGCTTTTCGTGAAAGTAATATCATAGTTTTGATGCATTTTTACTGGAACAAACTGAAAAATTGGGGGGGGGGGGTCCTCAGCCTCCCACTTCCTACACTACTGATTTATCTTACAGTGATAACCTCATTCAATGGTGTAGCTATTGAAATTATATCAGTGTGATTGTATATATATATATATACACAGGTATGTAGTAATCTGAATAATTAGAAACAGCGTGTATCTAATACAGCATATTACATTCCTTATATAATACGTCTTTATTCTAGTCAAATTGGCCTGGTTTCATTCTTCAGTATTCTTTAAAGCTTCATAAACAGATGCAGGAAAGGATTACTACAAAGGTACCTAGCTTAAAAATCTGAGCACCCAAGGTAGGCTTAAACAGTCACATTTGTTTTTGCTCAGGTCACCAAGGGTAGGCTTAAACAGTCATATTTGTTTTTGCTCAGGTCACCAAGGGTAGGCTTAAACAGTCATGTTTGTTTTTGCTCAGGTAAGTTATCTGTAAAAATTAAAAAAATAAAATTTTTCGCATCTCTACTGATAATGCTGTAATGTACCTTATAAGAACATCACCACTAGGATACAAAAAATTAGGAGACTTATTAAACACTATACAAGTTTAACAAAATATTAAATACTAATACAAATGAACCTAGACAGAACTTTGTAAGTAAAAACTCAATCTCCAAATACAAACACCAATATTCAAGAAGTACAATAAAGCAATGCTGTTAATATCAAAATCACAAAATAATGAGAGCAATAACAGTGAATCAGGAAAAAAGAGCTAGAAGAAGAAAAAATCGAATTCATAGTATTATTCATAATAACATTAAACACTTGTCAAAGACATAATATGAAGTCATAAATATAAGATCAAGTGAGTACTTACAATAATATATTTTAATAAATATCTTATGTATCAGTTTTACAAATCTCTAATGCAAGTCTCTTTCTCTCTCTCATCAGTCTAACTTTGAATCTTAAGCCTTTTTTATTGTCTTACCAGAGAGATTGTATGTCACATAAAATACTTAATATTTATTTTACATATAACTAATCACAAACTTAGTATTCATACATCAGCACAAGGAGAATTTTTATTTGTATCTTGCCTTCTTTAACATTCAGTGTTCACTTGGAGGCAAGTGAGTCAGCATTTAAGACAAATAAATATATAGCTGAATACAATGAAGGAAGTAAAAATATATAGATAATAAAGAAATCCATAACTAAGAATAATATAGAAACTGCTACCTCATAAGGTTAATAATAGTGACTTGAAAATTAGATATAATAAATATTTGTTCTGGGCAATAACTTAATAATACAATGTGTGGTTATAGAACACTATCATTCCAGCCAAAGGCTAGGAGAACAAGCACTCTCATTCTTCTTTTATCATTTTATTACATTTCCTACTCTATACTTACAACAACAGTAATCTTACTCTTTAGGGTTAATAGAATATAATTCTGCCTCTTTATATATCACATAAATTCAACAAATTACCATTTTACTGCTTATGTTTATTAAGCAAGACAACTTACTACCATTGTGTCAGCAAGCATTATGATTTGTGGTTCAGCAGTTTTGTGTTTAGCTTGTGGTATTCAGAAACTGTCAAACAAGTAGCTGGAAGTTTCAATATTTTAATTACTGAATAGTGGAAAGTTAACATTTTCCTAAACTGAAAATGTATTTCCAATAATACTTACCTCCGCTGACACTATAGCTATTTCTGGATCTCCAGGGTTTCTACTCCTTGCCCATTTAAGCATTGAAAAAGCTTGCTCTAGTCTTTTATACCCCACTCGAATGCCTTTGGCAAATTCTAATTTGCAAAATTCTCCACCAACTTCAATGTGCCCTCTATCTAGGTAGTGTATATAAGCACCTCATTCTGATAATGTAATCACTGTTTCGAGACATAAACTGGCTTTTAGTGGGGATGTAAGTATTATTGGAAACACATTTTCAGTTTAGGAAAATGTTGACTTCCAAAACATACTTACCTCTAATAATGGTTGGAGACAGCTTGAATGGGTAATGAAGAAAAACTTTAATATGAGTTTAACATAACAGCAAATGTAAAACGTTTCAACAAGGTTTTGTCACCATCAGGTACAAGTTTATATTTATTATTATAGTTTTCTTCATTACCCATTCAAGCCGTCTCCAACCATTATTAGTCTCAAAGTGGGTTCCTCGTCATCGAATTTAAATACTTACCTCTGCTGACACTATAGCTAGAATCCCATATTGAGAAGGTGGACGGGCCAGTGGAGGCATGAACCATACAGAAAGCATCTGTAAAGAACAGGAGTGTAGCAAGATAAAAATGGTACAAGAGTGGGAGAACCACACTATATCCAGAACAGGTATACTCTTCACCAGGAACTCAGTTCCTAAATCAAAAGTGGAATAAGATATAAGTAATAATCAGTATAAGTCAGCCACAACCATATAGCCGAGGTTCCACAACTCGAGGTTGGAATTAAGGGGTCATGGTACCTACATTCCATGTTGGTAGCTAGGACTATTGGACCACAATGTTACATATATATATACTTTGGATTGGATCCCAACCTGTAGCCATAGAGTGATGCGTTTCTCACCACTGGAATCACGATAAGAAAGTAAGCAATACTGAGGTGGACAAACTTTCTCCTCCACCTAAATAAATCTAAAAGGCAACACCACAGACTTGGAATGACGGGATCGAGTATGCCATATTCAACCAAAGGAATACAACTCATCTGGTCTGGAATTATGAACATTCATCCTTACTCTCCAACCAAGTGGGCAAGGAGTAGTCCACTTGC
>NW_013668488.1:44581-57443 GCF_000517525.1 Limulus polyphemus | reverse complement strand
CCACTTGCCCCGGGAATTAAGGACAGGACGTGGAACCTGTGCTCAACCAAGGACCCAAGTTGGGACCACTTCCACTCCACCTAAATAAATCTAAAAGGCAACACCACAGACTTGGAATGACGGGATCGAGTATGCCATACTCAACCAAAGGAATACAACTCATCTGGTCTGGAATTATGAACATTTATCCTTACTCTCCAACCAAGTGGGCAAGGAGTATTCCACTTGCCCCTGGAATTATGGAGAGGACGTGGAACCTGTGCTCAACCAAGGACCCAAGTTGGGACCACTTCGCATTCAGATTTATGAGGAGATAGTGGACCTCCTTCTGTGGACAATATATGAAATTGACATTGATCAAAGAGAAGGGTCATGCACCCACCAACCGGATAGCTTCGTATGAAATCTGAATGGGAATTACGAGTAGGCTCCCACGGAGGCTGGCGCCACTTCTACTGACATCTGGGAAAAATATCCAGGGACCCGAGAAGGAGGGCCGCCAACTTCGCCCTCTTCTCCAAGAGTGTAGGATTACACTCAAACACTCTGGAGGAAAAGCCTCTGTCTGCCACCTCAGCAACTGGAAACTGGGGGTGGTAAGGACTTCCAAGCTCTACTAGTAGAGTCTGGGGGGGTAATATGTGTAGGGGAGTCCTAAGGAACAGTGCTCTGGAAACTGTGCAATAGGTGAACCAAGTTCCCTACATTTTTAAAAGCAAACTGATCTCAATTTATTCAACTTCAAGATCGGCATGGATGGGCAGGATCCCTTTTAGCTTTACTCATGATAGTTCATGAGTGGCGGCCCATTATAATAAGGTAATACCATCCCTTAGGCACCTAGATGGTTTTATAGAACACCCCATTTCGACATAGCCTGTTGCAACCTGTAGTAATTATACTGAAAGTGGTTGATAGTGTGGAATTGAAAAGAAAAAGCATACTGCCTGGGCAATACTCGCCACAGAGTGGGATCCAGTGAAAAATAAAGGGATCCTGGAAATAAAAGAGTAGATGACTGAGGAAAATACTCACCTCTGGGTAAAGGCTAACAGATGTGGTCAAAATACAGGGGTAGTAGAAAACCCTCAGAAGAGGAAACTGCCAGATTATGTAAGGAATGAGATAGGAAAATATTAGGAGCAGTACACATACCAGCCCACTTCCAGAGGGCAATTGAACTGGGCTGCTAATGACATAGAAAAATGATGAATCTGGTGAGATGTGACATTCAAAAGATTCCTCTGCTGTAATGATAATCTATTATAGGTTATGTGAATCAATTTGCAAAGCCACCTCATTAGGGTAATAGGAGATAAGTTATGGGAAACAGAAGAATCCCAAAAATAAACAATTGATTCCTAGTACCTCGAAATGAGCCAAATAACACTTAAGCACCCTGACAGGACATAACAAACTATAAGGATCGAAGCAGTCAGAAAGGTGAGAAATGGCTGGCAAATGGATTGATGAGAAGGATCTTTTCTCTTCCCTGGTTGCCAGAGTCTTGGGAAGAAAAAACCTATTGGGGTAAAGCAGGACAAATGTGGAATGATAAAAAGTCCAACGCACATGGATTGCAAACAACTCTGACCAATGATGTCCACAAGCCAAGAACAACATAAATTACAATTTAAGAGAAGGGTGAAAAAAAGAATATGAAGCTGAGGGTGCAAAGTGAGGATGAAACAATGTATGTAAAACAACTGTAAAATTCCAATTCGGTAATTGAAAAGGTCATTTGGGTTGAAGAATACAAAAGGATTTGAGTAGACATGATAGTACTTGGGATTCAAAAACCTTTTGATATTTGAAATATGGAAAAATAGTGGATAAGGATGCCTTATATAAAACCACCATAGAGAAAGCAAACATCTGGGTGGATAATGTCTGATTGAGGTCGTCTCAACTGAAATTGCCAAAGTGGAAGAGGTGGAAATTCTTGCAGATATGGAAAAAGTGGAAACCACATAATGAACCATAATCAGACCCTCAGGGCAATAGCCAAATTGGGGGAAAGGCATACAGATGTAAACCTCTCCAGTCCTGACTGAACTCATCTACTGCCAACTCTTGAGGATGAGGTATCTGAGACCAAACAACTGCAATTGAGAATTCCAATGAGTCTCAAAGGCATCTATCATTGGAGCCCAAACTGAGAGCAAATCTACCAAAAAATCTCGTGATGTAGCATTCATTCCATCAGAAGAATCCGGATGGGTTGAGACAAGTGATCTGCAAGAAATGTCATCATTCCTGGAACATGACCAGGTAAAACACTGATATGAAGGAAATGAGCTCTGTACAGGAAATCCAAGGTACGAAAACAAAGGTCTCAAGAAAATGTGTACTTCCTTGACAAGAAATTTGAGATACCACTGTGGAATTGACAGAAAGTATCATGACAATTTTTCCCTTCAAGAGAAACAGATCTTTAATCATTGCCCGGTGTAATGCAAAGGGTTTGAGAATGTTGATATGGAGGGTACACTCATCTTCCATCCAAATACCCTGGAACTCCTGATCTAGAAGATAAGCTCCCCATCCTGTGAACAAATGGATCTTGGAACAAGGTGGTTGAATGGATACCTCAACAGTAGTGTTGTTCCGATCCAACGACCATTTGTAATCGACGACGTTGCTCCTGAGTAATGAAACAGGATGATCCAAAGGATCGGAATGCATGGTCCATTGGTCGTGCAGTGACCACTGAAGGGACTCATATGAAGTCGTCCCAAAGGAAAAAGAGGCTCAAGGTATGCCCACATCCGCAAAATAGAAAGAACCATCTGAGCAGTAGGAGAAGGAGACATAAGTAAAAGCTTGACGGCTCTTTCCAAGGCTTGAAGATCGAGAGTGGTTGGTTGAGCTCGACTTAAGTGAGTACTGAAAAACACACCCAGACGGATGAGTTATTGCATCAATGGCAGAATAGATTTCTCCAGTCTGATAAGGAAGCCACTTTTGTGGCTTCTGATAAACTTCAGTGATACAAGTCCTTTCTTAAATAAAACCAGTTTATTCTTTCTCAATTCAACTTTGCAATACACTTAATTTCCACAGTCACTTTAACTTAAACACACGCTATAATTCACAACAAACGATTCACGCACTTTACTTACTACCGCACTTGACTCAATTGTCCGTCTCTATCTCTGCCTGTCTGCAATTATCTATCTAGTCACTTCTTTTGCCGGCTTATATATACAAAAACAGAGGGCGCGTAGAGAAGACTAGAGTTGCCAGGAACAGACATAATCCTTCTAGAATCTCATGACGTGTTACTAGCATCACGTGACTTCCGCTGTCGTAACAGAAACATGTGGAAAAAGAATGCTTGTTGCATAATTATGTTTGACGTTTTGCTGTAAGTTAGGATTAAAAGAAATGAAATTTTATTTCCTAATTTTCAGGAAATCAATTCCAAGATCATAAAGACTTATCACTAGTGATTTGGAATAAAGTGTTCAAAGGGGTGTGGTACAGACCTAGGAAATTTTTAAAAAATGATCTGCTTTTAATTAAAGATAAGAGTGTTCCTAAAAGACGGAAAAGGATAACAGGGAAGAGAAAACCTTATTGGCTTCCTATGGACGTAAAGGAGAAAATCAAGGACAAATGTCAAAGTTTAAGAGGTTTAACTGACAGGTAGGATGATAGATCTACACAGCTATAGGTTAGCTAGTGACTGTTTTTAAAAATAAATTAGGAAATCTGAATTAGCAAAGCTTGTGGATAATGTTAACACTAACAGCAAGTTTTTTGAAACACTGTTACAACTGTTTCTGTTGTTGGGCAGATTTTTTTTTCTTTATTCAATAGATACTAATGTAAGGTCTAGTCCACTTAATGATAACAAAAACATTTTATTTCTTGAGCTGAACCTTTTTGGTTAGTTTAATTCTCACTGACAAGCCTAAGTTAACAGTATACAAGATAATGTTCCTTAACTATTTATTTTATTTATTATATTCATATTTACATATCTTTTCCTCCAATATCTCGTTGAGCTTTCTCTCGAGTTTATGTATTTCAAATATTTATGTATTGTCTTAATTTAAGTATACAAACTCATAAATAATGATATGAGCTTTCAACTTAATCCATTGTGGAAAAAATTTTTTCAACCAAATATGTATGAAAAAACCAGACCGAGAAAACAACACTTGCTAGATGTCGCTATACACACACATAAACAGTATACCCTGTAAAATGACACATGTGGTACGTCAAAACTTGTCGGAGTAATCAATCTTCATGTATTTGTAAATTTGTGTTTGTTCTTCATAATTTAATTTGTGCTTATAAAGCTGTAAATCTTTACAACACATTTTGCTTTACTTGTCACAGTTCAAATAAATACTCTGTTTTGTTTTTAAGAACCCCACTGTTATCTCTTGGATTATTCCCAGTGTAGAATAAAGGACTCATTACAAATAGAAACTAATGCAGTTATTTTATTTATGCTCTAATTTTTTCACACATTTCTTCACTAAATACTGAACTCACTATTCACAAAACTGAATGACTAACCACAAACAAACAAACTCACTAACTCAATCATCCTCTTTAACAGACTCACAAACCCATAATTTTTTACTGACTAATCCAGCAAAACATCTTTTATCAAACTTTTTTCTTTTTCACTACAGTAATAAGGCTAACTTGGTCTATAATTTCCAGAGAAAGTCTTATCACTCTCCAACCTTAAAAATAGGAGTAACGTTAGCATTTCTCCAATCATCAAGCATTTTCTCACTGAGAAAAACATTGTTTAATCCTGTATGTATAAGTATACATGGACAGTCTTCTACCATAAAACAACATACACTGTGTATAATTCTACATAATACTTTACCTATGTTATGAGTCTTAACCTACAATTGTTTGATCCTAGTGCTTTATCTATTTTTTATCTCTCAAGGTTTCTTTTTACCACCAAGAGGTCAGTCCCAATATTTCTCACAAAATACTCAAGGTCAGGGCTACCTCTAACATACAGTCTTGTGAAATCAGAAGAAAACACTTAATAACTTAGGTTTCTTATAACCTTCAACAAATATCTTGCCATCAGCATCCTTTAAAGACCCATTTCCCATTTAACATTTTGTTTAAGTTTGTAGGCTGTGTTTTGTAACTCAGATGTTTGTATTGTTGTTGGGCAAAGGGAAGTTTGACATTTTATGATGGTCATGGCCTTGAAAATTTAGGAAATTATTATAAAAGGTTAAATCAACTGGTGAAATATCCTAAAAAAAATCAACATGGATTTGCTAACTAGAAATCTTCCTTTACTAATCTGTAAATTTTTTTTTGCAGATGCTACATGCTATCTAGATGATGTAGACTTAATGCATTTAGATTTTCCAAACATTTTTTACAATGTGATACACAAAAAATAGCTAGAAAAATCCAATCAGTGGGGGATTGGATAGGACTAGTAAACTGAATTTTATGATTGTTGGATCAGAGAAAGCAAAATGTTGTTATTAATGAAATCCAGTCAAACTGGAACCTCATTACTAGTGGAGTGTTTCAGGAGTCAATGCTTGAGTCTGCAGAAGTGTTCTCTTTCAAGAGTAAATAAAACCAAAATTAAAAACAACAAATATTTTCATTTCTTGCTTTTGAAATTCATATGTCATGTTGTGTCATAGCCTACAGAATGCATAATACTTCTTATGATTCATGGCATGTGCACATTTTACTGAAACAACTGTACAAATTGCACCATTAAGCATCCCTTATGTGACATCATTTTAGTGTCTACTGATTGACAACACACTACTGTATAGTGGTGCGAGTAGTTAAAACAGGTGACCCCTCCAGGTGGCCTTCAGCTGCATACTTATTAAATAAGTTTACTGATGACATTCAACTATTAGGTGTTTATAGCTATTTTGAGGATGTCAAAGTATTGCAGAATGACTTGGATCAACTAGTAAGCCAGACAAATATTTGGCAAATGACCTTCAATTATAGTAGGTAATTAAGCAATTATAGAAGATAATGCATTTAAGCCATAATAATTTGGATCACACATTAATATAGATGGGAACCCACTCAATAACATGATGGAAAGCAAGAATCTTGGAAAGCAGTAAACAAGTTATTCAAACAATTGATCATCAGTGCTCTGTTGTTAGTAGGAAAGGCAACAGAATTTTAAGGTGTATTTTAAAGACACAGTGATTACAAATTAAAAGACATAATTATCTTTTTATACAAATCACTAGTTACATCTCACTTCGAATACTGTGTACAGTTTTGGCTACCTTATCTAAAGAACTTATTAGAAATGGTCCAGAGGAGAGCAATTAGAATGATTCTGGAGATAGAAAGTTATCTTATGGGGATAGGTTAAGACATCTCAACTTATTTTCGTTTGAGAAAGGAAAGGTAAGAATAGACCTTTTTTTTTAGGTTTACTTTATAAGATTATCTGGGGAATCAATAGGATAAGTCTCTGATTTATTTTGTGCTGTATTTTGAAGACAACATAAACTCAAAAATATAAAAAGACAGGTTAAGTTCCAGTTATATTTTTTTTAACAGGGTGGTTAGCTTGGAATGAGTGAAGATGATCTCTCTACAAGATCTTAAAAGAAGAATAAATAATTATTTCAAAACTGAGGGTGGGTTTAAATTTTCACTTACTCTCAAGGCTGGGTGTGCAGGGACAGCTTTGAATAACCAAACGGTCTCTTGTTGTTATGAACATAACTCATTAGTATACTTGCCTACTTACACATTTCATTGATGACTAACTCAATTACATCATGTAAAGAGATGCAGATATGAAGCCTATCTTCCTTCTGTCGAATCTTCTACAGTTCCATCACAATACCTACAGAAATTTTCTTTCATAATATTGAAGCATCCCTGTACTTCACAAGTGAGTACTGTAAAGATATAAAAACATTTGAATGCATTTTAAAAATCTTAATTCCTTAACATAAATACTGAAAATTAAATTACACCACTGGCAGAAAACATTTTGTAGTTATCTGTTTATTTTTTTACATTGTGAACTTGTACCTTTTGTTTGCTATACAATGTCACCCCTATTGTCTTATAAATACAAAATATATTTATGTAGCCTATATAACCATTTCTGCCAAGCTTATAAACACTAAAGTCCTTTGTTATAATTTTTCTAATTGTTTTATGTCATCAATTTTAATTGCTTAATGTTGTCATTTGCTTATATTTTTTGGGTTAATAAATCTTATAAAACTCATTAAGGCTTAAGAAGTTATGTACTATGTTCTAAATAAATCTAATGTACCAACAATTACATAAAACGTTTTTGTACCTGTATCTGAAATGGCTTGGAAATATGTATAATTTTTATTTCTTAATTTCCACTGATAATGATACTGTGACTGAGTGTGATAGAAGCTTAAAACACTACCCTGAATGTGAATAATTAAATAATAAACTGTTACTGTTAACGATCTTTTTAGCCTTGTCAACATCAAACATTTTACTAAACTTTAAAGCAAGTTTTTTACTATTAGTACTACTACTACTCGTACTATACAACTACTACTAGAAGTAGAATTACTTTACTGTTGTTTTTTGACTTATTCACATGGCCTGAAGTTTTAGCTTTGCAGCAATTCTAATAATATAAAAAAATTAATGCAAGACTTACTGAATTGAATACATTTTCAAAATAAAACATTTCCATTTAATATAATGTTAACTACAAAAAAAATTAATAACAGTAATCATTAAACTCACTTTAGTTTTTATATTTTAACTTTTAAGGCTTAGCATCTGTACAGCATACGACTTTCTCAGTTTCTGTGCCGCGTAAATGAAAACATTTCTACGAACTCTAGTCTAATCGAGTGAACGTTGTTTATTGAGTAAACCAATACAACACTATATTATTTAAAAATTAGTTGTTTCTGTATAAAACACGAAAGAGAAATATATTTAATATCCCACTTATGATTGTAACGTGAGCCTAATATAATACTTACTCTTCTAAACTCGAGGAGGTATTGATCTGAAGTTTTACAGAAATTGTGATATGATAATTTGTATTTAATAAAGAACAATCCACGTTCAAATTTCTAGAAATTATTTAACTTATGGCAACAAACAAGGTAAAATTAATAATTGAACATCACTGGAATAAAATATAATGATAAGCTTACATAATATCAAAACTAGCCGTGTCTTCTGCGTAATATCACGGTAAATCACGTTTTCGTGATACTTTTACCGGTCAATATTGAGAACCTACACTATCTTAGCGTAGGTTTCTCTCAGTGTGATGAGGCGGCCTGTAGAAAAAGGGTGTTATAGTAGAGGGTTCTTATTAGAATACTCGTCTTAGACGCATTAGTAAACTTCTAGATATATTTATAATACTATCGCGATTAGACTATTCAGGTAGTTCAAGAGTTAAACTGAAGTACGCGTTTTTAACGAACTGTCCATATGAAGACGTTTCAAAACGATATAAAATTGTACGCGTTTTTATACAGTCAGAATAGACAAAAACTGCTCAATAAAAATGTACGCTGGGAATATGCTCCAGCGTTCACCCAAACTCTCTCGAAGCTTAGACATGGAAACTCTTGGCCATGGATCGTCGTCCTCTAAGTTTTATACGTCCTCGATTTCTCAACCCCCTTCAGTTAGAAGCAGCCCTATTCCTTCCCGGATAATTTCTTCTCCTTCACAAACATATAGATCTCGGCATTTGAGAATAAGTAGATCAAGTAACAACAGTCCACTGAACTTACCAGAAGGGCCGCATTTCCCTCATTCCATTAGTAGCCGCGCATTTAATACTGGTGGTGTTTATTACGGTGACGAATTCAACAGGCCCATCATGGATATCAGAGCAAGTGCTTCCGAGCATCGTAGTCGGTCCGTAAACCGACCTATGCGTGGCTATCAATCGTTAGAAAGAGTTCCCGATCGTGAATATATCTCGATTCGAGAACCTAGACAAAGATCTCTTGGTGGCGTAGAAATTGATAGTAGACATTCCAGAGGTCGGGATCATTCCATGGAAGAAGCTATGTTTATGGAAAGAGATCAATCTGATATGTATTACACGGAGAGAGAATCAGTTATAGACTCCGTTCCTTATGCTGAAAATGGACCCTATGACACTCGTCCTACTCACACTTTTTCCGTTAACAACTTAGACAAGCACAATGAATATTCTCGTGACAATTTTATTATGGAGCTTCAATCACGTTTGAACGAGCTACAAAACCAATATGGAACTATGAAACGTGAACTAGACGTCACAACTCAAAAACTTGGGTCAAGCATGCATAGCATTAAAACGTATTGGAGTCCAGAACTGAAGAAAGAACGTGCCCTGCGCAAAGAGGAAGCTGCAAAATATGCGCTGATGAATGAACAGATGAAAATGTTTAGGTCCGAAAATCAGGTAGGGGGCTTTATTTGTACAAGTATTGTTGATTCTCTATACTTAAGCGCAAGGCTAAACAATGGGCTATCTGTGCATTGCCTACCACAGGTATCGAAACACAATTTTTAACGTTATAAGTTCGCAGACTTACCGCTGGGAGGCACAAATATTGTTGACATTCTTGGCTTTCTTCCTTGACCATATGATCAAACACATATATATATAGTTTGTTTGAAGTTAAGCATAAAGCTAGATCCATGCTCTGCCCACCACGGGTATCGAAACCCGGTTTCTAGCGTTGTGAGTCCGCAGACATATCGCTGTGCCACTGGGGGGGGGGGCATATATGAATATTATCAAATATGTTTGTTTGAAGTTAAGCACAAAGCTGCACAATGGGCCATCTCTGCACTGCCCACCACGGGTATCGAAAGTATATAGATAGATATAAATGGGTTGGCCAAAAATTTATTTAAAAACCATCTTGATAATTGATTTACTACAGTACAGCATATCCGTTTTTAATTATTACCAGCAATAAAATATTGTTCAAACACAAAGATTGGAGAACTATCGAAAATCTGAATTTTGAAATGTAAAGTTTATTATCTTAAGCAATAGAATATCAGAAAAAAATTGAAGTACATACTAAAGGTGCTAGTAAATGTATTTAGTAAAAATATATTATTACATAAGTTTCTTAGATACGAATAACGCAGTGTATCTTTTTATTTCGCTTTATTAAAACTTGATGTTCAGCAATTTAACTCACCGTGCACCGCACTGAGGTTTTGGGATTTCTCAGTATTATAACACGTCATATAGAACATTTTGACATTGGAAATTATGCCAGAAAATCTAAACGAGAATATATATGTGTCGTTGTTTTATTTTACGATTTATTTATTTTCAAGAATGAATCATAATTACTAGACTAACGTTACAACATTAAACATAGTTACACATAAATAACGTGTCATGGTTAAACTTGAAACGCGGCAGAAGTTTTTTTTAATAATTATTCTCTGCTATAGAAAGCTAAAACAAAACCGTCTCTCATCGAGAATCAGTTTGTATGTTAGTCTGTGGCTGCCAATATTTGTGTGATCGTTTTTGTTTCAATACTTTGTTGTTTCACAAAGAAAACATGTTTACAGGGAACATATATATTGCTTGTGGCTTGCCCCTAGTGGCACAGCGGTATGTCTGCGGACTTACAATGCTAGAATCCGGGTTTCGATACCCGTGGTAGGCAGAGCACAGATAGCCCATTGTATAGCTTTGTACTTAATTACGAACAAACAAACAAAGCTTCCGACTTTAAAAAAAATATTTTAGAGTGTGATCCTCCCCCTTTCCAGTAGGCCAGCGTTACATTTATGGACTTACAACGCTAACATCTGGGGTATGATTCTCCGCGGTGGACACAGCAGATAGCCCAATGTGTCTTGGCTCTACAACAAACAAATAGACTGTAATTAACAAAGCATTTAATTCTAAAACTTCTAAAACGTCTGACTTTTTGCAGAGTACTAGATTACGACGAATAAACTTTTGATATAATATTTTACAAACATTTTAACAAAATATTCATTCTGCAAACACGAGTTATATTACAAACTTTTTCTGCTTATTGTTCAATTCCCCGAGTGAATGGTTATTCAGTTCAGTTTTAGTGATACAGGAACTTAGACATGACTATTTTTTTTTCTAAGAAGTTTCCGTTTTGTAAAATAGTTAAAATACGATTCAAATATTTAAACTGGTTACCAATGTTATAAGGTTTATAAGTGCCAAATGATCTGCAAAAGTTAAACAGCAGTGGACAATGTTTTCGTGCAAATGAACGTTATTGGCTGAAAGGTATTTATCTTTAAGTTGTAATTTAATAGGATTATTATTAAATAAAATAATTCGATATATATTAGGTACGATCACGTGCACAGTGGGAATATTTACTAATAATATTTTAACTAGTATTTGATTGTAAGCCTAATTCATTTTTTTAAAAAAGGAACTAGGTGGATACATTTCGGAAATCGGTTTTTACTGTTTTATTTCTGAGTAAACCAAGAGACGAGTTGTGTGATATACGAGTTCTGGTGTCACTCCCTACCCCGACCCCCGTCTAACTGCATCGGCACCCACTCAATCGATAAACGCAAGGGATGTGCGGCCATTTTCTACACTAATAAAGATGCTTTCGTTTACAATAGAAGATATCCAATATGTACGTAACCCTAAAAGTTTGGTAAATTTTCATCGTATTGGAAAATAAATAATCATTTTATTTTTACGTTTTCTGGTTGAAACATAACTGTCTTTCAGTTATATGAAATGTCTTGGAATATCATAAAACAAACTGAAATGTTAGTTTTACAAAATCAGTTATTTATTTTGTAATAGGTTACAGGCGTTTCTAAACAGCAACAGGAATGTTCGGGTTCATTTGATAGGTCCGTAATAATACACTTACCAACTTCTCTTCTGTCATGCATGAGATCGATACAAGTTTCATAATATGAGTGTGCAAATCAGCTTAGAAAAATAAAGATGAAATAAGTAATCATTATTATTTAGAAAATATATTACTCCATTTTTCAGGATATTAAATAGAGTAAAAACAAACGTTAGATCAAAGAACTGCGATAGTCAACTTCAGTTAAAGACAACCTTTCAATTGAACACCATCAGTATTTTCATCTTCTTAACATATTTCTTTGTCATTAGTAAATATAGCTTCTGAACTGCACATGATATACATAAAATTTGATACGTGGTATGGTGTAATGTCATACAATTTTTTGAGTAATATACTTAAATTTTAATTTCAACAGAAGAATGTTAGTGTTGGTTGTTTTATTTATTCATATTATTTCACCGAAGCAGCGTAATTTACTGAAAAGTATTGTTTTTAGTCCCAACAAAATTAAACCCGCAGAAACGAATTTGTAAAGCGATGAAGCAAATCTACTCAATAACAAGGTGCTATATCATAGTGAGTGATGGAAATGGGGATATACGCCGTGTACCTAGTTCTCAGTTTACATTTTTCTCCCATTAGTTAAGTTTAGTACCACTGAAGATGTTTATTAACCCTATCGTCACGGGTCAAAGGCCATGTCGTCGCGCTTGTTGACTTACATTCAAAATTTTATTGAACTACTATTTTTATGAAGTTATGTCAATAAGTTTCGTATGAAATTGTAGACTATAATTTCAATTTTAGTGATGTTAGAAAAATATGTAGGTTCAAGAAGTCTTGATAGAAATGAATAAAAACCCTATAACCCGATCGGTTTTGAAAGGTGGATCTTTTTTCTTCAGTTTGCTCCTGAAGAAGAAAGGTCCGCCTTTCGAAAGCGCTCGGGTTATAGGGTTTTTATTCATTTCTATCAAGACTTCTTGAACCTACGTATTTTTCTAACATCACTAAAATTGAAATTATAGTCTACA
>NW_013668488.1:37324-44248 GCF_000517525.1 Limulus polyphemus | reverse complement strand
TGGTATGTTGAATGCAGCATTGGTTCAAATATAAAGTCTATAATTTCTTACGAATTAGGAACTCAAATTACCGATATGTACAAGCTAGAATATAAATGAAGAACCTCCTATCTTTTCTATTTGTTTTTTATACCTATCACCCCACTGCTCCTTCTAAGCGTGTATCTAATTTCTAAAACCAATTTAATTTCCTGACTATAGTCATATTATATATCTAAAAAGTAAAGCCTCCCCACCCCACCCAGTTACTCAACGGCAAGTCTGCAGGATTACAACAGTAAAAATCTGGTTTCAATGCCAGTGGTTGCAGGGCACAGAGAGTGCACACTGTAGTTTTGTGTTTAACAACAACCAAACAAAAAAGTAATGTTCCAAAAACGTATATCTTGTAATATTTTAAGTGTTTTTTTTTTGTATCACAGTTTATGTGAATAACAGTATTTTTTAAAGAGTCTTCTTCGGAATGTTGTGGTTTGAACACCAAACAAGTAAAATTTCCATTCAGGATGATTGAGAATCCTGTTTTCATGAAAGTAATTCAGAAATAGGAAGGTACAGGAAAATAACTGTTAGTGGTATGGAGTGAGATGTTATGGGCATATCCTGTGGCAATAGCACTGAGAACATGCAAGGTAAACTACGCATGTCATGGCCTGGTGGTTAGAGCGCTCAACTCGAATCCTCATCACACCAAACATACTCGCCCTTTCAACCTTGTGAGCGTAATAGTGTGACGATCAATCCCACTTTTCGTTGGGTGATGTTGACCAGCTGCCTTTCCTTTAGTCTTTCACTGCTAAATTAGAGACGGTTAGCGCAGATAGCCCTCGTGTAGTTTTGCGCGAAAATCAAACCAAACAAACTTTCGAAACTATTAATACGCATTATAACACCAATAATTTCAATTACAAAGGAGTAAACATTAACAGATGAGACATTGTAAACCAACAATTATCAAGATCTTCGAACAACAACAGTTATGGATGTAAATATAGATGGCGTAAATATCTTAACAGCATTAGGAAATGGTGGCAAACAATCAACAGCTGTATTCAGAGTGCTGCCAAAATATAAAAATATGGCAACTTCTTTCTTAGTAATGGTTGCTGTTTTGGTGTGCTCGCACATTGTCTATGCGCGAATTGGCTTTCAATGCGCAGCCGTTGGCACACGTTCCCTATCACAGTGTAAATGATGATATTAATCTGGCAACATTCTGGGCATTCTAGTGACACTCTCCTATTAAACCGGGCCATTATTTAGAAAATGTGGGAGAAACTGTAACACAATAGACAAATGTATTAGCTTATGTAAGAGATTTTTAATTTTGATATTTTTTAACATCTCCTACTCATCAAAGGTGCATTTGTACAACACAGCTTTTGCTATGGTTGGAACTTGATCTTATGTGGCACAACTCCATATGAATGGAAGGAGACCATTTGATCTTATAACTGTTATTATAGAGGAATTTTAAGTTTAGAAGGTCTCATTTGCTATTGTCTACACCTTTGCAATCGACATTTTTGGGTATATTCTAGAAGACATAACCTTGAAGATGACCTTGAGTTAACTCACTGATGTCGTCACAGTGTAGGTCCACAGCACCTCACTCCATACCGCTAAAAGCTATTTTCCTCTGTGTCAATCTTTCTTAATTGTTTTTCTGTCAATGGACTTCTAGATCACCCTATGTAAACAAAGTCAATAAGATTATTTTAAGCTTAAAAGTTTCAATATGAATTACTTAATAAACAAGGCCCGGTGGTTAGGGTGCTCGACTCGCAATCTGCGGGTCGCGGGTTCGAATCCCCGTCCCTCCAAACGTGCTCGCCCTTTCATCCGTGGGGGCGTTATAATGTGACGGTCAATCCCACTATTCGTTGGTAAAAGAGTAGCCCAAGAGTTGGCGGTGGGTGGTGATGATTAGCTGCCTTTCCCTCTAGTCTTACACTGCTAAATTAGGGACGGCTAGCGCGGATAGCCCTCGTGAAGCTTTGCGCGAAATTCAAAAACAAACTAACTTAATAAACAATTCCTTTATATTATTTTATTGGGAATTAATTTTTTTAATTCACATATTGATTAAACGTTATTTTGCAGGGATAATCCTGCTTTCAGAGTAATTTATTATCGTTTCTGACTTCGTTCCTTGATTCTGTTTGATTGTAGTTAAGCACAAAGCTACACAATAGATTATCTGTGCTTTGCCCACTGTGGGTATCGAAATCCGGTTTTTATAAGTCCGCAGACTTACCGCTGAGTCACTAGTGGTGGTGGGGTACTTCAAGATTTCGAATGTCTTTCAGTGGTAGGTAACGCAAATAAATCCAATTTTTCTAGTTCGCCATTTAAAATATGGAGCGAGATGGGCGTAACAATGATACGGTGCAAAGCTTTGAATGGAATATACAGATACGCAAAAAGCTCCAGATGATGCTTCTTGAATCTTAATGAAAATTAGAAACGGATTTGTCTATATGGGTAGATTGTAAAATTTTTGAACTATTATTTAAACAAATAATCCTTGCCCTATGGGTCGGGATCTTGAGAAAATTACATGTTGGATCAGATCACTTGTGATAACTATTGTGTAGGCCCTGCATGGCCAGGTGGTTAGGGAGCTCGACTCGCAATCTGTGGATTGCGGGTTCGAATCCCCGTCACACCAAACATGCTCGTCCTTTCAGCCGTGGGGGCGTTATAATGTGACGGTCAATCCCGCTATTCGTTGGTAAAAAGAGTAATCCAAAAGTTGGCGGTGGGTGGTGATGACTAGCTGCCTTTCCTCTAGTCTTACACTGCTAAATTAGGGACGGCTAGCGCAGATAGCCCTCATGTAGCTTTGCACGAAATCCAAACAAACAAATTATTGTGTAGAGCACCATGATCTGAGATGTAGCCACAAACTTGTGCTGATCTTCATCATACTTCACTCTAGATGGTACACATTGCCTATGATTCCGTTCTCCTCTCAGCAGTTGGTCAGCCAAAACTTTGATTTTTGTACGCTTGTCATGCGTTATTTCAGTGCTGGTTATCAGTGTGTATATATACTGCACGTAGATTAACGTGTGTGTACATATATGTATATATGCAGATACGTAATTGTATACATAAAAACAGTTAGGGAGATAATTATGGAAAAAGAGAACAGAAAGTGGTATAAAATGCAAATACTATACACTTGCTCCGAGTCTATCGTATGAAAATAAACCGAAAAAAAGTATTGTCACATGCTGATAGTTTACACTGTGATTGGTTACCATTCCAACAAATCAGAAAGTACCACAGCAGCGTATAGTTTATAAAAGTACAGGAAACCATACTCTACCAGTACTACTACTAGTAGTAGAATACACTGAATGTATTTATATAGAAATATAGGGCTTTCTTTACTTGAGTATATAATAACATCCAGCTGCTCTCTCCTGCATTTGGTGGTAGATAGGAAATGAAAAGAAATACATTTATACATGAAAATCAAGAAACAGTTCACGGATGTGGGCGAGAACGTAATGTGACATAAAGCACGAAGAGTTTATGATTAATTTAGTTTATGCAAATATGTATTTCTAGTGTATCCATGAAACGTCACATTAAGTCTCGTTAACAGCGACAAGATGAATATACTGTCTTCTAAACTTTGGGATGCTATAATTTAGCACATTTATTAATAGCTTTGAGGAAACATGAATTCCGACATAAACAGTCATATGCATGGACGTATGCTTACTTTAAAGTCAAAACAAAACTATGACCTCACCTTAACGATTAAAGACGAAATAAAAATAGCTTAATGCATAAGACGTTCATCCATCATGACGAAAAATAAATATTTCTGTTATTTTCGTTGTGAAAACTATAAATATTGATGCAAATTTAACACATTAGTATTGTTACACATACGTTCAATAATCAACAGTTACACATCAAGTATTTTCAAGACGTAAACAAATCAATTGAAATTTTGGTGTTGCAAGGTGTACATTTACATTAATATTGTCAAAACCTAGTGGGATTTCATCTTAAAAACAAATATTGAGTTAAATCTACCATTTGACTCGCGACTAGCCACTGAAATTAGAACGGTTTGGGGGAATTTCAACCTTCATCAGTAATCCTTATTATATTAACAAAACAAGAAATCCAAATTGGCACACAAGCCGAGAAACGGCTGCCATCTAGAGGTTAACGAGAGAACTACAATCTATCTTGTTTAGATTTACTCCACCGTATGCTTACATTCTGTTTGTAGAAAGGTTGAAAGGAACAAGAACATCATCTTTAACTGTTTATTTTTATACAATGAGGACAGACTTGAGGAGTTGCACGATACGAATTTCTTATTAACTACTAATTATGTCTTCGCAGAAAGACCTACTGTTTTCCTATTCTTTCTTCTTCTTCCACATTACTTTCAATCGACCACCATTCCTCCCTTTCTCGGCGGATTAACTAGAAACTTGGTAGGATTATTCCTCGGTCAGATACGCTTTGACTCATTTTTTTGTTTGATTTGTCCCTTTTTTAAATGATTTTATGGGGCCAAAAGTCAAACAACCCAAAAATGTATATTTTGGCTCCTGTGCGGTCATATTTACAGCAATGGAGATTAAAATTGGCACAAATATATGTTTTCATGTGACAAACACATTGAAATAGAAAACATATTGGATTTGCTCATTTTGAGTCTTTGTAGGTGGAGGGCAGAGCTCACCAAAAAATGTAATTTGTGGTTTGGGATCAATTTCTCGGCAGTATTTTGAATAATTTACACAGAATTTGGCACAAAGATACTTTTCTACAGGTCCCACACATTGACAAACAATAATGACTGACTTGCTCATTTTTAGCAATTATAGTGGGGACAAGGTGCCACAAAAAGCATAATTTTAGGGTTTTTTTGACAATTACTTCGCTGTATTTCGACCAATTTACTTAGGATTTGGTACAATATTTTTTTACGGACAGGTCCCATACATATACATACAAAAAATGTGAGATATGCCCATTTTTGGTCATTTTAGAGAAGTCACAAGATTAAATAAGCACATAATTTTAGGGATTTTGGTCAGTCACTTAGTCTTGTTTTGACCAATTTACATGGAATTTGGTATAAAGATTCTTTTCTACAGGCAACACACATTGACAAAGAAAAGTGTTGGACTTCCCAATTTTTAGTAATTATAGGTGGGGTCAAAGTGCCACAAAAACATAAATTTATGTTGTTTTTTCATAATTACTCTGTCGTATGTCGTCCAATTTGCGTGGGATTTAGAACATAGATACTTTTCTACAGGTCCCAAACAGAGATATATACAATATTAGAATTTTTGTCTTTTGTTCAATTTTCCAGCGAAGAAAGCACAATTTTGGCGATTTCATGAACTATTCACGTGTATGTCAACCAACTTACATGGTCATTTGGTAAGAAGATACCTTCTTGCAGGTTCCGAGCAATGATACAGATAGTTTTTGATTTTTGTTTGTTTTTCACGATTTTTTTTTTGGTGTTAAAATTGGCGATGTTGGGATTTCGTGACGGAAACATGTTGGCCTCTTTAATTTTGAGCACGGATTTATGAATACAATGATTTAAATATTCTATTAAATTGTTCACAGCTCAGTATTTAGTGAGTTTTGTTTTGGACGGAAGTTGTGTACTCTGCCTGCTCTAAGCTTGAGATTCTGAAACAATTTTTCAGGATCGGTTTAGGAGTCTTTCGCTGCCTAGAGGTAAACTATCTGATCAATGCAGCTAGGGAGAATAAATACGTTTCCTAAGTAACCTGGTTAATGTAATAAGGTTCCCAGTCATCCCAACATATCTCTACTTTACAACATAACAGTTAAAGGAATAGTTTCAGCCATCATTCTCTTGCCTGGTGCTAATATGTTTAAATGAAATGTTTATTTAAATGTTCCTTTAAACAAATGCACCATAACTAAACATTTAGTTTAATTCTTAGGTTAATTGAAGACTGGAGTATAACCAATTTATTGCATATTTAAACACCTCTTGGTTAAAACCTTTCTTTTCTACTTTGTGTACAACATAAGGAAGTGAAAATATTCTGAATTCTACAACACTGTCTTTGAGTTAAGTTTTCAAAGTTTGATGCGGGTTATCTTTCATATTACGTGGAAACTGGTAATTTCATCAAGCATAATGGATAACAAATACGTAGTTAAAATTCCATATAAAAAGAGTGTATAAAATAACGTGTAAAGTTCACAATTTCCTTATTATAAATAAAGTTTTGAGGCATAAATGACTTAGAAGTATACTTCTTAAATGTGCCTCAAAAATAACGGTTTGAGGCATAAATGCCTTAAAATTATATTTCTTAAATCTACCACAAAAATAACGGTTTGAGGCATAAATGACTTAGAAGTATACTTCTTAAACGTGTCTCAAAAATAACATTTTGAACCATAAGTAAATGCCTTAGAATTATATTTCTTAAGTCTACCTAAAACATAACGGTTTGGGACATAAATGACTTAGAAGTATACTTCTTAAATCTACCTCAAAAATAACATTTTGAGGCATAAATAAATGCCTTAGAATTATATTTCGTAAGTTACCTAAAAAATAACGGTTTGAGGACATAAATGACTTAGAATTATACTTAAATTGGTTACTCTGCTTACTTAATGAAAACTTTGTTTGTTTGTTTGTTTTGAATTTCGCGCAAAGCTACACGAGGGCTATCTGCACTAGCCATCCCTAATTTAGCAGTGGGGAAAGCAGCTAGTCATCACCACCCACCGCAAACTTTTGGGCTGCTCTTTTACAAACGAATAGTGGGATTGACCTTCACTTATAACGCCCCCACGGCTGAAGGGGCGAGCATGTTTGTTGTGACGGGGATTCGAACCCGCGATTCGTAGATTACGAGTCGAGCGCCCTAACCACCT
>NW_013668488.1:35073-36324 GCF_000517525.1 Limulus polyphemus | reverse complement strand
CGGGCCAAATTCATATATGGTAAATAAGCATCACTACATACGGTACAGCTTGTTGGTTTTGTTTCGTTGAATTTAGCGCAAAACTGCCCGAGGACTATTTGCACTAGTCCTCCCTAATTTATGAGTAATAGCCAAGAGGAAAGACGGGTAAACAACAGCACACACCGCCAGATCTTTGGATAACAACAAAAAGTGGAAGTTACCATCATATTGTAATGCCCCCACGGCTGAAAGGGCGAGCATGACCACGGACGGGATTCGAACCTTCGACTTGATCACCCTAACCACCAGACCATGATAGGTTCATACATAATTAACTTTCTGTTAAGCAGTTTAAAATGAATAATACATAACCGAGTTGTAATTTCCTTGTGTAATTGATATATAAAACATCTTGGATGCTTTAGCTTTACCACTACTCCATAACTGAGCGACAGTGTCACATTCAGCGTGTAGCACGAATTGCTATTATCTCGAGAGGGTAATGTCAAGAGATTAATTTACACGATATTGTGTATTTACATGATATTAGAATGTCTTTTTGTTTATACAGTTACTTGGATGTCGGTGGATTTTCCTTCTTTAGATGTTGGTTCTATCGTCAAAGGGCATGCGAGCTATTTCTTATGATAAATGTTTATTAGGGGCACAAGTACATCAGTATCATTCGAAATAGCATTTACATTTTGGTTCTTCCTGCAGTAGACGCCATCTGGTGAATGAAGATCACGTCACCCTCTTCCTATGGAATAAAATCAAAACATTTATGGTATAAATGACTATAGCCAAGACACCCTCTGTTAAGAGTATTGTATAAATATATATATTTTAAATTGACATGCTAATCAAGTTATGTGATTAAACTCGATGGACTGCCACATTGCAGTTGGACGGATGGACCGACACACATATTGTCCATATGCAATGGATAGACTGATCTTTTAATGGATAAAGTAAGTCCTATATACCCACTTCCGTGCTGATCGGAAACACGTGCCCTCTACACTTGTAAATCAAGTATTCACCTCAGTGTCTTTATCTACACCATCAGTAGATATCAAATCAAGACAAATACATTATGGGATTTAAATTCAAGGTCAGCCTAAAAATCCCCATTTTGGTTATAGAACTATAAATGTAGTAAACTATTGAATTGAAATCAGTGTTTTCAATTTTCCTGATAAAAGGACATGGACTATTATGTAATGTAATAGAAGAAGACAAATGGAATCTAATATATATATATATATA
>NW_013668488.1:31295-34393 GCF_000517525.1 Limulus polyphemus | reverse complement strand
CAATACAATGTAGAATTTTAGATAATACGTTGGTCTAATCTTCGATACTATAATGTAGAATCCTAAATGTTGAGTGTTATCCTAAACAATACAATGTAGAATTTTAGATAATACGTTGGTCTAATCTTCGATACTATAATGTAGAATCCTAAATGTTGAGTGTTATCCTAAACATTTCAATGCAGAATACTAAACCTTAGGTTGACTGTGACCCTAAACAATACAATGTAGAATTTTAGATAATACGTTGGTCTAATCTTCGATACTATAATGTAGAATCCTAAATGTTGAGTGTTATCCTAAACATTGCAATGTAGAATCGTAAACCATACATCGACTGTGATCCTCAATATTACAACATAGAATCTTAAACCATACATCGACTGTGATCCTCAATATTACGATTTATGATCTTAAACCTTATTGGCTGACATTTTCAACATCACAATATAAGATATTAAACCTTATGGTTGAGTGTTATCTTCAATCTCTTTTTTTTTGTAATTATATCATCTATGGTATGATTATGACACGTTATATTAGAAGGTATACCACATAACGAGCTACAACAAGTCAGTCTGTTAAAAGTTCTTTGAAACATCTCGTGCTCTCGCGGAATGTTTTATCTAAAAGCTTAGTTACTTAGGTAAATATAATGATTTATGTTTTATTAAAAAAGACGCCCTCTATGCACCATAATGGAAGTAGAGTAAATTTACGGCACTAAGCTATATAGTATGCAAAGTATAATGATGGTAAATGGAAATCGACCATAAACTGACTATGTTATGCACCTTTTAAGCCTATTATGATTTAAGATACCGAGTTTTATTTAATCCTTTTGTAGTACAGGAGGATTTACTATATTAAATATTTTCTCAAGAACATTAAGATTTATTGTGACAGTTACGTTATTATCAAGTGTAGAAAAGAGCAGGATGCGCTAGATGTTTTGTTATATTACATACGTCTGTTATTAAGTTGGAAAAAATAAAATAAAACATGAACAAAACATTCCTGAATAATTGCACAAGCGTCTAAAAACAAACAAAACACGAACTAAAAGTTTGTAATGATCATAGAAGCTTGAAAAAGAATGAACCAAAACTTTATAATAGATCACACAAGCTTGTTAAAACAAACAAAACATGAAAAAAAATATCTGAATGATCACACAGGTTTGAAAAAACAAATAAAGCATGAAGCAAAAGTTTTTGAATGATCACACTTGCTTGACAAAACAAACAAAGCACGAATCAATAGTTTTTGAAATATAACCTTAACTCATCAGCTGGTTAGCCTGAAGAACACCTTTAATCAGGGGTCAAAACTCAACATATAAATCAAGGGAGTGATGTAAACATATTTTGGCTGTATTTAGTGGTTCTGTGGGTTGCTTTGAAAGTTAAACGTGTGAGACAGAAGTATTCAGTTAGACACACATGTAAGTCATGATAAACTTAAATTCTGAAGCAAGAAGTAACCAGTTTACCGTTATTATTCGATTTATTTCTAAGGAATATTTCAGTTGATTTGGAGAAAGTTCAGTGACGAAAAAAGACATCCTGTTTGTGTCTTTAAAAAACGGTTTTGCACAAGGTCATTTACGATAATACACTAACACCGTGTTTCTTAAAGAAACGGCTTTGTACAAGATCATTTATGAGAAGACACTAACATCGTGTTTATTAAAGAAACGGCTTTGCACAAGATCATTTATGAAAAGACACTAATACCGTGTTTCTTAAAGGAACGGCTTTCTATAAGGTCAGTTAGAGAAGACACTAATACCATGTTTCTTATTTCTTAAAGAAACGGCTTTATACAAGATCATTTATGAAAAGACACTAACACCATGTTATGTAAAAAATGGCTTTGCACAAGGCCAGTTATGAGTAGGCACTAGCACCGTGTTTCTTGAAGAAACGGCTTTGCAAATGATCACTTATGAGTAGACACTAGTACCGGGTTTCTTAAAGAAACGGCTTTGCACAAGATCAATTACGAGAAGACACTAACACCGCGTTTCATAAAGAAACAGCTTTGTACAAAGCCATTTATGAGAAAATACTAACACCGTATTTTTTAAAGAAAGGCTTTGCACGAGATCAGTTATGTGAACACACTAACATCGTGTTTTGTAAACTAACGGCTTTGGACAAGATCAGTTATGAGAAGACACTAACACCGTGTTTCTTAAAAAAATGGCTTTGTACAAGGTCAGTTATGAGAAGACACTAATACGGTGTCTATTATTTTTTAAAGAAACGGCTTTGTACAAGGTCAGATATGAGAAGACACTAACACCATATTTCTATAAGAAATGCTTTGCACAAGATCAGTTATGAGAAGACACTAACACCGTGTTTCTTAAAGAAACGTCTTTGTACAAGATTAGTTATAATAAGACACTAACATCGTATTTCTTAAAGAAACGTCTTTGTACAAGGTCATTTATGAGAAGACACCAACACTTTGTTTATTAAACTAATGGTTTTGAAGGTATGAGATTAAGAAACATTACTCTTTCCTCTAAAAGGTTTAACAAGTGCGTCTTTTTCATTAACTGTGGTTGACAAAACAAAAGAGAAATGTTACTCTAATCTTTCAGATTGTTATAATGAGGTGAGTTTAACTAATAGTGATACGTTCCAAAATAAGAAAAGCTCAATACTACTTGTCCCTGCCGTTGTTATTGGTGAAACATTTAAATTGCAAACAGATTTTTATCAGTTTATATATAGTGACTCAATTTATTACTGCAGGGTCATGTTTTCCAAAATGGTCAATATTTTTATTTTAAAGAAATTTATTACAGATCTATTTAATAGGATTCTGATACAGTAGCATCTTTTATTGTTGTCTGTTTTTACGACCTTTCCTATAATATTTATTTGGATTCTCATACAGTAGCATCTTTTATTGCTGTCTGTTTTTACGTCCTTTCCTATAATATTTATTTGGATTCTCATACAGTAGCATCTTTTATTGTTGTCTGTTTTTACGACCTTTCCTATAATATTTATTTGGATTCTCATACAGTAGCATCTTTTATTGTTGTCTGTTTTTACGACCTTTCCTATAATATTTATTTGGAT
>NW_013668488.1:16453-30345 GCF_000517525.1 Limulus polyphemus | reverse complement strand
TTCCTCGTCACCGAATTTTTATTGTAGTCTGTTTTTACGGTATTTCCTAAAATTTGTCTTCATTGTCGTGGGAGGTATACAGCGTTAGCCCAAACTTGAAGTTGATTAGATGAGCTTGTGCCAGAGTTTGAAAGTAAAATATTTTTTTATTTCAGAGTATAAAAAACAAAACAGTTTTCTATATAAATTAAGTAATGTGAAAGTCTAGGCTCATGCCAGAGAAACTATGCATTACTTTCTTTAAAAGTAGCGAGAAATTAATTAATACTATGGTTTCAGTAGCACGAAACTCGCCCTTACAGCTAAATCGAACAGAGTAACTTATTAAAATGCGTAGTAGTTTATTATAACTCAGTTCGTTGAAAATTTACTAATGAAGTGATTCAGTTTGTCGTATAATAACTTGGTATTATTGAATATGATACTAAACAGTTTAAGCTCAGTTCATGGGTTATTTAACTGCAAACATTAAATATTTATGTCTATTCAAACTATATATTCTAAATACCGTTGGAATCACCTGAATAGCTTCTAGAACACTTTCAGTGCTTCTTTTCCCATCTATTTAATTATAATAGACTAGTATTACTCATCAGCTGCCAGAGGGCACTAGTGTTCGTTTATTTTAAAGCAAAGGCACATTGAGCTATCTGCTATATTTACCGCGGGGAATCGAACCCCGAATTTTAGCGTTGTCATTCAGTATATTTACCGCTGTCCCACCGGGGGACAGACACTAATGTAAACGATGTGCTCTGGTCATTAAATGACATTGAACCATTATATCTATATTTAACTATCTGTACGTACTTAAAGGAAAATATCTTTGCGTGAGAACGATCACCTTATAACAGCTATATACCTACAAGTAACAAAGTTCAGTAATCTGGCACTTGGTCAGCACGTTCTTTATATATCATAGCTTCATAATAGGTTTGAAAACTTGAGTAGACTGCAACGCCTGTTGAAAGGATAAGAAACGACGTTTTGGTTTCTAAACTGAGGCTTTCTTCAGTATAAGAGAAGACCTCGTGTAGAAGCCGAAACTTCGTCTCCTTTTCTTTCAAAAGGGATTTGCAGTCCATTAAAGTTCTGAAAATTACTATGCCTACTCTGCCTAAAGTTCCACTGAAACAACATAGCTCATAATTTATTTTTCTGCTCGTTTAATTCGCCTGATTTTTTTTTTCGAATTGCATTAAATATTATTCATGATTTCAAAATGGCTGTTTCGTGATCTTAATATTAACCTTAATGAAGTGTAATGATACTCATATTTCACATTTTGCCTAATAGATTATTTTAAAGCCATTAATGACATATTAATGGTGTACCTTGCTTTATAGCTTGATATGCGGGCGTACCGTAAAGTATCATAATAAAATAGGTACTTGCTTTCTTGGAAGATTGATACGATATTTATGTGTTCAACATTTGTGAACACTCTGTAACAACAACATGTGTGAACACTTTGTAAGAAAGCTTTCTTTGCTTTTATTTGAATAAACATGATCAATGTATAATTATCATACAGAATTTCTGTTTATAAAATAAGTTTTACTTTGGATTAATGTACCTATGATAATAATCTAGAAATCAAAAATATATTTATGAGTGTAGTCAAGAAAACAGTTTTGATTTATCTGTTGTAATGTCGCCTTGCCCCGAGGCTGGAAAGATTTCGTGGCAAACTTTGAAGTTTCAAGTGTTAATTTCCTTTGCCCGTAGTCCGTATATTCAGTTTAATATTGCCACTTTCCAGATAAAACTTCTGTATTGAAATATTGAGAACTTACAAAATCAGGGTTTTTATTTTTTCTAATGTCTAAGACAAGTAGTATTTCTGACTTATTTTATTGGAAATTTACAGCCTGCGAGGAAGAATTGTGATCTTTTACTTCTGCCTGAACTAAAGGGAGGTAATTGTGATATCTTACTTCTTTCTGAACTGATCACAGAAGAGTTGCGATATCTCACGTATTCCCGAACTGATGGGGAAGACTTGTAGTCTGATACTTCTGATATGATGGAGAAGAGTTGTGGTGTCTTTCTTCTTCTCGAACTGATTAGGGAAGATACTTCTAATACTTCTTCCTGAATCTGATGATGCTGAGTTGTAAACTCTTTCTTCTTCACGAACTGATAGGGAAGATACTTCTTCTTGAATCTGATTATGCGGAGTTGTAAACACTTTCTTCTTCCCAAACTCATAGGGAAGAGTTGCGATATCTTACTTCTTCCTGAATCTGACGATGCTGAGTTGTGATCACTTTTTTCTTCCCAAACTCATCTCGATGTTTCAAATAAAGCAAATTTCCAACTGCAGCTTTGAATGATTTTAATCATGAAAAAAGTAATAAATTCTAAAGCCATAACAGAGAAGTTGAGTATGTTATATTAAAATGATTTTGAAACCTCATAACGTCGTTACACTCCATTTTTCTATGTCTGGTCATGCTCACTATAACGACCGTGCATCTTGACAATAGCCCTGCAATGTAACTTCCATTGCAAAAAGTTCGGTCGTAAGACTGTCATATTAAAAGTACACCCTTTTACTTGCAATTTTCAATAATCCATCTAAAGTACGAAGTCAACAATTTTTCAGCCCTCTTTTCAAGTCTGATCTCACAGAAATCCTTAGGCCAACGACTTGACTGGTATGTTTTCGTATGCAGTAGCATGACTACCCGTTTCTTTCTCCGGCTTCTTGAGTTATGCGACAATTGAACTGATATGAGATGTAGTGGAAACAACTAGTGTGCACGTGATTTGTGTCACTTTTCCAGACGAAAATCCTTCTTGATTATGTTACATACTGTTGCCTAGGATATCTGGACGGCTTTTTCCACTAACATTTTGTTCGTGGATCTTCATTTATTACAAAATGGCGCACTTTCCTTATCATGGCTGGAGCACAACTTGCGGCTATTCTATCTTTCTGGATGGTCCTGGTGCTCCACGTTGATACATATTAGTTTGTTTTCCAATGATGTAAAATATAAGCGATATCTCCATCTTGGAAATTCAAAGTGCCTGATTTGAACACATCTTTATGATCTGAGTGAATGAATGTTTGCGTCGGAAAGGGTTATTACATACTTTTCGCTAAAGTAATCAATTTTCTGTGGCATCACACCACCCACGAACGACAACCATGCCTGAAATGTAGTTCTGACATAATGTCTTCCCACCGCAACTTTCTATAGACTGTTGTTGTCACTTGACTTGCTTATTTGCATATTCAAAATTGTTTTAATATAAAGTACTATTGTGCGATTAAATAGGAATCTTTAAATCTAGAGCTTACTTACAAGCACTTCACATCATAGATCAAGAAGATCTATAAGTTACGAGTACTTCACGTCATGGATCAAGATGTATAAGTTACTAGCACCAAACATCCTAGATTAAGAAGATGCACAAGTTACGAGAGCCTCACATCATATATAATGATGTACAAGTTATGAGTACCTCACATCATAGATCAAGATATTATAAGTGCCAAACTGAAATTTAAAAAAAATACGCATTGTATTTTCTGTCCGGCAGTTACAGACAAGAATAATTACTGATTTTCAATTATGTTTATTATTCTTCAGAAACAGAAAATGCCAATAACAGAGCGGCGTTTGTCATTATCAGTTACGGGAAAAATGATTCGGAGACCATTCGAGCAAGGTCGGTCCGAGAATAAGACAAATCAATACAACCCCACGATCTGAGAGAACAAGGTATATACACAGTAGAGAACCAGCCAAGCTTCTGCTTTCAACCAAAGACTCACTTTTATTTTCCTATTAGATTTGACATATTACAAACTAGCTTTAGTTCAAGGTCTTCTGGTTTCATATTAAACATAATATACTTAGAATAAACTAAAAGCTCATTCTTATTTTCACATTACTTTTGACATATACAATTAAAAGGAGCACAACTCTAAAATAATCACACAATAAATAATTTATTAAAAAACAGGGACCAGCCTTAAAATGACTCTACATGTTTCGGTGTTCTTACACCACCATCTTGAGGAGTAAAAGTTGAAGTTTGGTCAAAGTTTATAAGATATTACACAATCATTTAGCGCCATGTAGACTTAAAGCAGCCAGAGTTTATGAAACATACGACTAATACTTTATTTCTTCTAAACCTGGACCAACTTTTTTGTTCAAGACAATATCTTTGCTGTGTTTTTTTTTCAATGTCTGTTGTTTTTCTCTAATTTTGAATTTACACTTCAACTACACTCGATTTATCAGTTTAACATTACTCCAGTCTGTAACATAAAATGTTCCTGTCACATGTTCTGCTATTTACTTAATATTTTCTACCACACTTTTATGTTCCTTGACCCTAAACCTGAGATTTCTGCGCGTTTGTTCAATGTAAATTCGACCACAGACACAAGGAATTGTGTAAATATTTCTTTTACACTCGTGAGAATTTTGTTTTAGTTTGCAACGCGGAGAGAGTGTTACACTACATTCTATATATATATATATATATATATTATTATGTTGCCTATTCTTGTTGGTAAACCTTGAACATGTTATGAACTTTATCCTTCCCCTTAACTTTGTACATGATAACATTTTTAACTTATTGTTATGTGTTTTGTACAATCTATCAATAATTTCGGGATTTATCTTCTAACTACATGTTTGTAGAAAATTAATTGTAATCTTAAACCACAATCGTGTGTGTAGTTTTTAAAACTCTAAATATAAATGTGCAAAAGGCGGATAATGTCTGTGTCCGTGAGTGACACGACCTATTGTCTGGTGGTATAGCCACAGAAAACGATTTTCTATAAACCGACGTTGAGAGACGCCTATTATCCCGTTCAACGGTCGTATCTAAGAAACTTAACTAACCCTCTTTGTCCATCTCCAGTGTAAATCTAATAGTAGGAGTGATCGAATTGCATCAATCTCTCAACGTCACTCCGCTGCACCAAAAACATGTTATTTACATACTATAACCACACCAAAAATGTGTTATTTACATACTGTAAACACACCAAAAACGTGTTATTTACATACTACAACCACACCAAAAACGTGTTATTTACATACTATAACCATACCAAAAACGTGTTATTTACATATTATAAACACACCAAAAACGTGTTATTTACATACTATAACCACACCAAAAACGTGTTATTTACATACTATAACCATAACAAAAACGTGTTATTTACATATTATAAACACACCAAAAACGTGTTATTTACATAGTATAACCACACCAAAAATGTGTTATTTACATACTATAACCACACCAAAAACGTGTTATTTACATACTATAACCACACCAAAAATGTGTTATTTACATACTATAACCACACCAAAAACGTGTTATCTACATACTACAACCACACCAAAAATGTGTTATTTACATACTATAACCACAGCAAAGGCTTCACTTCAGAAGTATTAAACGTGTTCATTTCGGATTCGAACATAGATAACTCGCACAAAAGGGGAGACCCCATAGTTAAACTTTAATCTGTTTAAAATATGTATTGCCTTCCTTAAAATATGAGTTTGACACACGCTCATTAGTCAGCATCAGGATTTTACTCACCTCTAACATAGAAAAGTTCTTACTCTATAATAATCTAATAATCAAGACAGTCAAGTGTCTCTTTAATTTGAACTTTCGTAAATAGCGAAACAATATAAAAAAAAGAGTAGTTTATTCGTTGATTTCAAATTTATCTAAACAATTTTGTTAACAAAATCAAGCGAATTTTCTAGTGTACTTATGAGAGTTAGTTAAAACTGAACATTTTTGACAAATACATTTTGCCAAAGTTTGGAACGATGAGCCCCTATTTTCCACAATTGGATGAAAGGGGGGTACCAATTTTATGGATTTTAGGCTAGCTTTAGTTTACGGTCTTTTGGTTGCATATTAAAGATGATAAAACTTAGACGAAGAAACAAACCATTAGATATTAAAATATATATTTTATAAACTGGTAAGGACGTTAGTGTCGATTGTTTATGTCTTACCAATCTCGCTTAGTGATTAGTAGAGCAACTTATTAAATAGAGTTGTCTTTGCGTTTAGTTGGAGATCATTATAACATATAAGAAAAGTTGGCAAAACTCAAAACACAAAGATACCAAATGTTGGTTTTAGATTAAAACTTTGTCCATCCTAAAGATTTACGTACTACCCCTAAGTGGCTTCCTCAGTTTATCATTGGTCCAACTAATGCTTGTTCAGTTTACAACTGGTCCAACTAGTGGCTTACTCAGTTATTAATTGATCCACTAATGCTTGCTTATTCTACCATTGGTCCAATTAGTGACTTACTCAGTTTTCCGTTGGTCCAACTAATGCTTACTCAGTTTATCATTGGTCCAGATAGTGGCTTGCTTAGTTTGCCTTTGGTCCAACTAGTGGTTTACTTCTTCTACAATTGGTCCAACTAATGTTTGTTCAGTTTACAATTGGTCCAATTACTGGTTTGCTCAGTTTACCATCAGCCTAACTAGTGGCTTGCTCAGTTTACTATTGGTCCAACTAATGCTTGTTCAGTTTACCATTGGTCCAATTAATACTTGCTCAGTTTACCATTGGTCCAACCAATACTTGCTCAGTTTACCATTGGTCCAACTACTGCTTATTCAGTTTACCATTGGTCCAATTAGCTGTGACTTACTCTATTTACTATTGGTCACATTGGTCCAATTAGTGACTTACTCAGCTTACCATCAGCTCAACTAGTGGCTTGTTCAGTTTACTATTGGTTCAACTAATGCTTGTTCACTTTACCATTGGTCCAATTAGTGACTTATTCAGTTTCCATTGATCCAATTAGTGACTTATTCAGTTTCCATTGGTCCAATTAGTGACTTACTCTGTTTACCATTGGTCCAACTACTGCTTGTTCAGTTTACCATTGGTCCAATTAGCTGTGACTTACTCAGTTTTCCATTGGTCCAATTAGCTGTGACTTACTCAGTTTTCCATTGGTCTAATTAGCTGTGACTTACTCAGTTTTCCATTGGTCCAATTAGTGACTTACTCTATTTACTATTGGTCACACTAATGCTTGTTCAGTCTACCATTGGTCCAATTAGTGACTTACTCAGCTTACCATCAGCCCAACTAGTGGCTTGCTTGTTTACCATTGGTCCAATTACTGCTTGTTCAGTTTACCATTGGTCCAATTAGTGACTTACTCAGCTTACCATCAGCCCAACTAGTGGCTTGTTCAGTTTACTATTGGTCCAACTAATGCTTGTTCACTTTACCATTGGTCCAATTAGTGACTTATTCAGTTTCCATTGGTCACATTAATGCTTGTTCAGTTTAGCATTGGTCCAGTTAATGACGTACTCTGTTTACCATTGGTCCAACTAATGCTTGTTCAGTTTACCATTGGTCCAACTAGTGGCTTGCTCAATTTACTATTGGTCTAACAAACTTAAAGAGTTCTACAATATATCAAAACTCTATACTTCAAACTTTACTATAGATGAGATCACTGTAGGCGATATGGAGGATGTCTGTCTATAATTTTTATAACATGTTAAAAATGTAATTTTTTACTATAATCCAAACTGAAACATTTTAAACTGTTCAATTATATTCTATGATAGATTGTTTAGGCAGAATATTCATCATGAAACTTTGTAGAACGGACTGTTGTAGAGACACAAGTGTAGAGGACGTCTTCTGCCTTTCGTCTTCTGAATTATAATTGTATGGAACAGTACATCAAACCTTTTTTTCACAACTTATTTCCATCACATGTTACGTCGTATCCACTTTCTTACAGTTTCGAATATATTTTGCGATGAATGTGTTAACCTAATAACTCATGATAAATAGTAGTGACGTAATTTGTGTGAAGGCTCACGAAAAATGCTATTTTGTAAATATTTAAGTAAGCAAACATTTATGAGTTGTAAAAAGATTTTGATTAGTAAATGATACAAGAAAAAAGTACTCGTTTGATATATTTGATCATATTTTGAGTCGAATTAAAAAAAATTACTATTATAGTAGATTTTGATTTAAAAACGATTAAACAAGTTCGTGAAGGAATCAATATTTAAATAGGAACTCCTGACAGTTTAGGGAGACTGAGCATGCGCACGCTTGAGAGTACAGGCTAAGGACTTCCAATAGTGACTCAACAGATCGGAAACGTTTACAATTGCACGGGTGTATAGAGTAAATCATGACACTTGGGTTTAACACAGACATTTAATATAGCTTTTAGGTCACAATGACGTTCATGACTCATGGATAAAGTGATCCTTAATGATTTTGCCTGATTAATATAACACAAAAGGAAATGGTCAATTCACTCGTTCCGGTTTCTACAAAGATTTGTTGATCGTGTCAAGTTACAGATTGAACGAAAATTATACTAAAACAATTAACTTTCAGATACCTTATCTTAGGGACACCACGTTGAAGGTAAATCCTATGTTATGTAATATTTTGATTGATAATAGGCCATTAAAACAACAACAGCAACTAAAAATGTGTATGACTTAAAATTCACATTGTGAGAAGATAGACTGATTTATATTTATTCTACAGAATACGTTAAAAGTAATAATTCAGTTTCTTCAGACTAGAGAATTCATGTTAAATATTGATGTATACACACCAGTAAATATAGAGGAAGTTAACATGTTCTGTATCTGAACTCGCACGTTGTACACATTCACTAAACTCGAAGTAGAATTATATCGGTCAAACTAGAAGAAAAACACACGACCCTTTTCAGTTGCCCAAGGAGTATTATATTATATATATATATATATATTATTAAGGATTATAAAAAAAAATCACCATACCACAGGTCATTAGAGTATCATCACAAAAATTCTAGTTGATACAGTCGTTACCTGTACAGTGTATAACAGGGAAACATGGACATCGCGATCCGCCTTAGGATAGCAAATGTGATGAAACATCAGTACAGTGTATAACAGGACCATGGTAATTACAATCCGTTTTAGGGATGGTAAAATGTGTTGAAATATTAGAACAGTGTATAACAGAAACATGGTAATCACGATCCGTTTTAGGATGGCAAATGTAATGAAACGTGTGCATGATCGTTTTGTAAAAGTAATATCTTTCTATGGGTAAAACCAATCAGTGATTTACCATAATTAATTCCTGTATTTTCACTTAATTGTTTGTTTTTTTTGTTTTTGAATTTCGCGCAAAGCTACACGAGGGCTATGTGCGCTAGCCGTCCCTAATTTAGCAGTGTAAGACTAGAGGGAAGGCAGCTAGTCATAACCACCCACTCTTTTTACCATTGACCGTCACATTATAACGCCTCCACGGTTGAAAGGGCGAGCATGTTTGGTGTGACGGGGATTCGAACCCGCGACCCTCAGATTACGAGTCAAGGGCCTTTCATTTAATACCAGTTAGTAAATTTAAGACTGGATGTAAGAGAAAGCGGACTAAATTAAGCTATTAAAATGTGCGAGGTCGTTCTCAAAACTTCAAAATGATTCTGTAAAAGGTCTACTGTTGTAAGTATATCAAAAATATAAAGACATTTTGAGTTAATACCTTTACTTATACAATAACGGTACAATTAAAGACAAAACAAAATGTAAATTAAGCTAAAATTTAACGAATTGTGAAACATAGTTTAAAAAATTTAAGTGTTAATGCATTTGTATCTGCATTTGATTATCATGATCAAAGAAATACGTATCGGTTACAATATAACGAGTGCTTGCATTCTGCCCCCCAGTGGCACAGCGGTATGTCTGCGAACCTACAACGCTAGAAACCGGGTTTTGATACCCGTGGTGGGCAGAGCACAGATAGCCCATTGTGTAGCTTTGTGCTTAACTTTAAAACAAACAAAACCTTGCGTGTTTAGCTTCATAATCTCAATATTATTTTCGTACTAAGCAACATCTTTTTTTTCAAATTTGACTTTCCCGCAAATCCACTTGCAGCCTCCCCCCCCCCAAGTTTTTTTTTTTGTGTGTTCTGTTTAGTGATTCTTCAATTTAATCTTGATATTATATGGTCACCAAACGTGAGCATTCTATCATGGCACGATTCGTGTAGAATCTGTATGAAAGAGACATCTTTAAATCATAAAGTGAAACTTACTTTTATTCTTCCTGTATTTTGAAGAAAGTAAATTTCCTCATTCTTGTTATTACTAGCTGACGTACCTGTTCAATGTACTGGAAAGACATACTGGAGCCATATCTAAATTCCGATCCTTTTGGACCTTAGGAATTTTTTCCGTATTTTTACATAAAAGTTTTATTTATTATAACATAACAAACTTCACTCATGTTTTAGCTATAGATTTTAACTATTATTTAGAATAAAGCATTTTCTACTACAATTTAACTTTAAACTACCAAGAAAATAACTTAAGGAGAGTAAATTATGCTTCACGATTCTATCACCAGAGGGCACTTATTGTGATAGAATATTATTTAGAATAAAGCATTTTCTACTACAATTTAACTTTAAACTACCAAGAAAATAACTTAAGGAGAGTAAATTATGCTTCACGATTCTACCACCAGAGGGTATTGGTGTGATAAAGAATTACTATACCACACTCTGACTCTTTATTATAACACAGACATCGACTTGTACGTAAATACACTTTCTAAGTTATGCTATTAACATACTTAGAATATATATATAGAATAAAATTAATTAAGTCTGTTCTCATCTGTTTCTTTTACTTAGGAAACTTGCTTCGACCTAAAAGTTACTCAGATTTCTACAAGACATTAAGAACTGTTTACACAACTATGATGAAGTTAGTCATAGAAAGTTAGTAACGAAAAGGATTCTTTCCTGAAACTCGTTTTAAATTTGCAAATAAGTCAGCAAAATAGCGTTTGTCTACGTGTTTAAACAAAGAGAAAATACATTTAATATGATGAGGAATAAAACAAACAATGGGGTATAAAAGTCCGTACAAGGGTTAGCTCTTAGTTAAGTTTAATATGTGAATAACGAGGATGATTTTGCATATAAAAATCCTTTATAAACACTGTATTAAGTTAATAGTTTCGCAATCTCTAATCGTCGTGTATTATTCAAATATCATTTATAAAATTAATCTTGATTAAGTGTAAAGCTACACAGTGGATTTTCACTGGGATTATCATATAGGGATCAAATTCAAACTTTTAGTTTTAAGAGCTCTCAAGTTTTCTATTAAGGTACAATGGGAGATCAGAATGAAGCATTTCATTTGATCAGAATAAAGCACAGCTGAAGCAGTAAATCACTCAAACAAGATTTGGTCAGATAAACATGCTTCTGATCCCAAAAGTGGGAGAACACCAATCTAAACTTATTCGCTGTTAAACTTATATGGACCATATATTTATTACGTCACAACTGCCCACTTCTTTGGACACAGAGAACAGTTTGGTTCTAGGGTAAGGTATTTTCTCATTTTTAACTAGCTAGTTGTCAGAATGAGACTCGAATCCACTTATAATGCTTTTTTTTTCTTGTTGCTGTTTTTGTGTCTCGCTGTTTTCATGTTAGAGAAAGAAGGTAGAATTTCGACGACAATTTTTGTCCATTTCTCGAGTACCAAAAAAAAAAAAAGGTAGAGAGAGAGAGCCTAATATCAGTATAAAAAGAGAGAGCAAAACACAAACACAAACATAGCAAAACGTTACCCCTGGCCCCCATCTAAAGGTATGATTACTGCTGTTTAATGACTTACAAGTAGATTGATAAGACCTAAACAGTCAGCCTTAACGTTCATGAATTCTAATTTAATGTCTGAGGCCTAACGTATCTAGGTTTTACGATCTTCAGTATGAAACCACAAGATCTTAAACTCAAGCTAGACTGTGTGATAGGTCAAACATAATGTGAAAATATGTGAGAATATGTGAATTAGCAGGAAAGAAAGTAGATGCTTGCGTGGTTCTATACTGTGTATAGAACTTGTTCTCTCAGATCGTGGAGTTGTATTGATTTGTCTTATTCTAAAACCAACTTTGCTCAAGTGGTCTCAGAATAGTTTTTCCTGTAACTGACGGTGCTAGACGCTGCTATTCTAGAACCAACCTTGCTCAAGTGGTCTCAGAATCGTTTTTCCTGTAACTGACGGTGCTAGACGCTGCTATTCTAGAACCAACCTTGCTCAAGTGGTCTCAGAATAGTTTTTCCTGTAACTGATGGTGCTAGACGCTGCTCTGTTATTGGCATTTCTTGTTTCTTAAGTATAATAAATATGGTCGAAAATCAGTAATTATTCTTGCCTGTATCTGCTGAACAGTGTAATTAAAGCTGGTATCGAATATTATGATATCGCAATGTCTATTTAGTAAGTGTTTGCTGGACAACGAGTTTAATTCATTTCAACCGATCACTCAATATTATTATTAATTAAAATAGGCCTGACATAGCTAGGTGGTTAGGGCGCTCGTCTCATAATTCTTGGACCCTGAGTTCGTATCCAGTCTCCGAACATGCTCGCTCTTCCAATCGTGGAGGCGTTATAATGTGACAGTCAATCCGCTTTTCGTTGACAAAAGAGTATCCCAAGAGCTGGCGGTAGGTGGTGTTGATTGGTTTTCTTCCCTCTAGTTTATCACGGTAGCCCATCGACTAGTTTTGCGGGAAATTCCGAAACAAACAAACAAACAAATAATTAATCTCGTGTTCAGTTTAATAACTTTATGTGTTGATTGTAAAGTGAAACAGACACCTATTAATTCGTCATATTGTTATAAGTAGTTTCCTATATTGTCACATGCTCTTTTCAATTTTACAGTTGAATTACAAGAATAGAGCATTTATTTGTCTTTGGAAGTAAACACTATTCTTTGAAGAATAGCCATTTTTATATATTATTTATTTTACCAATTAAAGTTATTTAATATGCACCACTATCAAGTTGTACGCATATGTTTCTAAGTTTTGTACTCTAAGACAGTAATAGCCATACAAGTACTATAAATTTTATACTGTTGTAATATTGTTCTTTCCTTGGGCTGATGCTTTAAATTATTTCGTGAAAATAATTCAAAGTACCCTCCATAAAGATAAAAAAATAACATATTTCTTCCTTAACGTTTCTACAAGCTAACTTCTCTTGTATAGTGTTATAATTTGTTGTAGGCCTAAGTTTACAAATGACGTTAAAACGGAAACGTCATACACTCTAATTGTACTACGAGTAACGTACAAAAGATAAACTGTACTTCTACAGTTTCATGGCTAGTCGATCGAAGAACTGAATAGAAACCATTACTAAGTCAGATTCAAATACTTTATTGAACTAAATGGCACTCTATCGACTGGAAACTAACTGACTGATTAACTCAATACTCATTCACTATTCACATCTCCAGAACTAACTGTCTACTCGTATTTATATCTGATCTTTTTATTAGACACTTGTTAAAGTTACTAGATTTTCGAGACGTCATCTAGAACATTTTAGGACTACTTTAACTTCATGTGTCCTCTACCTAAAATCTAAATTAAACATTGAAAACAATACGTTCGTTTAATCTAATGCGTATTAGACCAGTAACACGCACATCAACGTTTAAGAATAAGCGTCTAGGTCGTGTATTTTGACACGGGAAAGTTATGAGGAATAACCAGCTTGGCAACTAATAGCTTAAATGGAACATACTTCCTCCTACCTTATACGTGTATATATGTACATTTCAAGTGGAATACACATTTTTTCGAGTTCCACATTATTCTTTGTTGTTGTTTTTTGTCAACCAATAAACATTTAATACCCACCAAAGGCTAATATAAACATGATAGGTTTAATTATATTTGTTATAAGATATTGTTACGTCTCCGCTTGTTAATTAACTTGCCGTAACTTCGTTCCGACAAAACTTTAGCGACACAAGTTC
>NW_013668488.1:7735-15503 GCF_000517525.1 Limulus polyphemus | reverse complement strand
AATATTATGTTAGGCCTATTAGATATTTTAACACAACATCCTTAATCTACATCCTACTAATTCTTGAAAATTCGTAAGGAACTAGATTAGTAAGGTAGTGTTAAAATATAACGTGTGAGATATGAAAGTTGTCTTTACAGACTCCAAATATGTAGTTGTTCTACGTTTTAAGCCAATCAAAGCGTAAAGAATAAGAGATAATAAAAATTGGATGCAAAAGTTTAAAACAGGCTTAGAAGCGCGTCACGCAACTTGCTATTTGTATTTGATAGTACTGAGTTGCTTAAGAACTGTAGTTAAGGTTTTGTTTTTACTTTATAGATTTATTTGAAAAAGAACCTTAATAACATCTCTGAATTTCTCTTGGAAACTAAGCAAACGGTCGCCACACACGGTTAGGTACCTTAAATAATTTTGTGGTTTAAAAATGAAAATAAACGATAAAAAGATTTCAAACAAAATATTCACAGATTCAGAGGTGACACAAATCTCGTATAAGAAAAAAAAAATGAGTGAAATGTAACACATTAGCTCATATTTTAGCATACTTATCATATTGGGAGTTATTCGGTCGGTTATGAAAATATTTAAAGAGCTAGCTAGGCCTGCGATGGTTTTACTGTCTTAAAAATTTTACATGTCCTACAGTAATTCCTGTACGATGAATCCGAAAATGATATTCATTTGCTCCTTCACGTACAGATTTTTTACAAAACGTCGTAACGTAATACATAAAAGAAAGGCCACAACACGTAGTTTTGAGACTAAAAGACGTAAATTTCACAAAAAAATATAATAAAATCAGGATGAATGAAGATGCATATTCGTTTGACATCAATGTTCTTCCCCTTTCTTCAGTTTGTTAGTATTTTGTTAACAAACATACTAATAAAAAAATGATCATTGCGGTAAATGAAATAATAATTTGATCTACGTGAGAGTTTTTTCTTCCCGATTTAAAAAAAACCCTTACGTAATGGAAAAAATGAATATTATTTTCGAGTTCTATGTAGCTGAATTGTGGAAAATCAGTTATTAAAACCAAAGCAACGTTTATGAAGTTTAAATTAGCAGGCCTGTGTTATCCATTCTTCCCCCCCCCTCCCCCACAACACAGATAGTCCACTGTGTAGATTTGTGCTTAACTACGAACAGGCAAAAGTAATCCACTCTGCTTGTAACTTCTTAAAGACAGAAATAAGAAAAAACACATTTGTTTAACATCATACACTTTTGATAGACAAAATGCTGAACAGCTGTTAAACATTTCGACATCCCGCGCTCCTATTCTATGTATTAGGTACAAACATTCGTTAATTTTTTAGCTTCTAAAGTTACGGTCGTTTACATTAATTGTAACAGAAGTATGAGATAATGAAATTGTTTTCTTTAAAAACAGCCACCTGGTGGCTTTACTCAGGGAAAGTCTGACACCTTATAACGCTAAAAAGTGGTTTCCAACCCCCGCGGTGGGCACAGTACAGATGGCCCGTTGTGTAGCTTTGCGCTTAGCAACAAACAAATAAACTTTGAAACGACAAGGACAACCACTAAACGCATATTACTTTCATGGTCTAAACATTCATCAATCTTACTTTACTAATAAAAGCACAAAAAGGTTATGTACGTGTTGTGTTAATTTATATTTTAACGATCAATCATCGTCTGTAAGTATATGTATTAATTATTCAAAGGAAGAGTCTTTCTTAAATTACTGAATCTTTAATAAGCAGAAATTATTTACAGGTGTTACTAATTCTAGTAAATATATAAGTGAGCAAGAAACGTCAAATCGGAAAAAGTGCCACATTTTTCGAAACAGAGGGCTTCAATACGAAAAGTTTTAATCTTTTAAAATAGTTCGATAAATATATTTTTTACAAAAAAAAACGTGAAAGAAATCTGTCTAAACTTCCAAAAAGTATTGATGAATATATCACAACAGCAAAATTAGAAGAAAAAAAGCAAGAAAGTTTGAAAATAAGACCCATTAAATCCCAATATATCCTTAGGCCAGTGGATAGAGGGCGCTGAGGAAGAGAGAAGACGTTGGAAAGTTAAGTTTTCAAACTGTGTGTCAGGGCAAGTTGCTAGTGGTGTCGCGAGAGTTTCACCAAATGAAGAATAATTTTTAACAACATAAAAGAAAACTCAACAAAAACTATTGCATGTTGCAGCAGAGATGTTGCGTGAATCAAAGTAAGTGGTTTTAGGGAACCACCGGCTGAGGCAATAAATTTCAATACATCTTTTGCTTTAATTAAATATCAGTGTTTTTATCAATTTATGAAAACACATATGAAGCGTGACACTGAAAATAAAAGCAATCTCACTAATGGGATAAAATTAGCGATAACTCAGATAAAACATAATTTACAAAGAAGGAATAAAAAATATGTCCTGAACAGCTCTGGAAGGTTCAAGTAGTGTATTTGTTGTGATGAGTTAGTGTCATTGTTGTCAACTCATCCCAACGACGACACTACCTTCAACTCATCACAACAACGACACTACCGTCAACTCATCACAACGACACTACCTTCAACTCATCACAACGACGACACTACCTTCAACTCATCACAACAACGACACTACCTTCAACTCATCACAACAACGACACTATCTTCAACTCATCACAACGAGTACACTACCTTTAACTCATCACAACAACGACACTACCTTCAACTCACCAAGGTAGTGTCGTTGTTGTGATGAGTTGACGGTAGTGTCGCTGTTATGATGAATTGAAGACAATGTCGTTGTTGTGATGAGTTGAAGGTAGTGTCGTTGTTGTGATGAGTTGTCGTCTAAAGAAACAACTCTGGTGCTTATATGAACAAACTTGATAACCACAAGTCCAAATCTAAAGAAGATATATTACTGGTTCATATCTAAAAAACTTCTTATTCATTATATTCTGTTTAATATACGCCGATAATTCCTAGTAATGTGTAATGCATATAATACCATATGTGTATATGTATGACTCAATTATATTATCTCAAGTCATATCAGGTGTCATGACAATTTATATTAAGTAGTAAACAGGATTACAACATACCCTAAAGATAGTCATTAATTCTGACCAAAGTCGACAGTATATTATCAATAATTCTTACCAACGTAGATAGTATATATATCGGCCGAAAACATCGCTAACAGCAAGGGTACCCAACTGATGATCAATGTATTCTAGTTATTAAACTATTTTGTTTCATGACTTTGCACACGCCTTTAGGAACTGATATGTTAAAGGAGCTATAACAGTTCTGATATATATATATATACTATCTACGTTGGTAAGAATTAATGTAATCCCAATAGTATCTCACAAGGTTCGACCAGCTTTGGAGGATAAGGTTAGTCCTGAATTCACATACTTTTAATGCTTTTATACATAAAAAAGGTCCTGGTTTGATGATGATTTATTCAAGTTTATACCGTAATTTTTGTAATGATTATTATAAGTTTTCCTTTTGCTTTCTGCCCTGTCTAGTTTTTGTATATTTTGTTATAATGTCTTAGATACATATTATTAAATAAAATGTATATGCCTGACTAATTTGTTATGAAATCTTTGGTTACATGCATTGTGCGAAGAATATTAGGATTCCGGGTTATCTATTATTGAATTTTCATTGAGCCAAAAAAAACGTCGGATTTTGTGTTTTTGACTTTAAATATACAAGTACAATGTGCCTGAAAAGAAATTGGCTATTGTTTCTTTTAACTATAGGCTGCAAATGCAATTGGACTATTTTTCATTATTTTTAACGTATTACAATGTTTATTTTTCAATACCATGACAGTACTGTTAACAAGGAGGAAGGGAAAACCATTGCGACATAAGGACGATAACTAGGTTGTGCACGGAGGTATGTCCCCCACCCACCCCAGTGGCAAAGCGGTATGTGTGCGAAATTACAACGCTAGAAACCGGGTTTCGATACCCGTGGTGGGTAGAGCACAAAATTGTAGAAGATTCTCGAGAGTAGGATCAACATTATATGTGTGTACGAAAACGCTTAAATTTGTATTGTTACGTAATCTGAATTTTCTAGAACGCCTCCACACGGCTATAAATATAACCAACGCGACGCGCCAAAAGAGTGTGTCTATTATCAGTTCGCTATAGTCAGTGTGCTATACAAATTCGGAAGCTATAACTGTGATTGTTATAACGCTTACCAATCGGAAAATTTCAGATATTTGACCAGGAACCTTTACAAAGTTCGAACATTACAAATCGTTTAACTTCAGTGGATTCACATCGAACATTAATACTTTTACGAAAACATTACCTAACGTCATTCGGTGAAAACTCAATCTCTAATAGGCGTATGATCAGCGAGAACTATAGGGCTGGCTAACTCCCTACTAAGTGAATTGTACCTATATCAACTCGTAATCAACTCGCTCAATGTGAACTCTCGATAGGATATCAAGGAACTTCCAAACTAGAAAAAAGACTTTATATTGCTTGTAAGTTTGTGAAACCTTTGTTTAGAAATCATTGTTTGTAATAACTGTTATTGTAAATTGTATTGTTGTGTGTATATTAAAACGTATTTGTGTTAAAAACGAAAACGTTGTGTATCAATCTTGTTGGCAAATATCATAAACTGACAATATATATCGGCTTTTACTTAACTACTAAATCCAAAGTACAATTTAACTACTAAATTTAAAATTATCAGTTAACTCAATTTCAGGCTACTTGAAATTATAATACGTAACATACTTTATTTTTTAAACTTAACGACTCCCCGTCTTTCCTAGTTTATTGTACCACCATGATGTTTAATAACATAATGATACAATAAGGAAATAACGTGTTATAAATGATAAAACGCGTACATTTAGTGTATGGCAACCTTAACATTATTAAAAAATATTAACCTATCCACAGCCCTCCTTCATCCAACTCTCTCTATATATATACATGGGGATCAGGCGTGGTTTAGTGGTAAACGAGTATGGGCTATAAGTCCTAGAATTCAAGGGTTCGCGTACCGTTATCGCACTCTGAGGCCGTGGAAGCACGACAAGTATGAAGGTCAAAGGTCGAATCCCACTATTTGGTCAGACAAGAGTAGTAGGTACAAGTTAACGGATAACATATGGTGTCACGTGGTTCGTCTAAAGATACAGGAAATAATAACAGTTTTTATAAAGTACCAAATGACCAGCAAGACTACAAATGGTTGACGTTCTTCTCTTGACTGTTACATCTATTTTAGCTAACGGTTGTAACTGTTTAGTTGTAAATACTAAAGTAACCAAAATGCGATTTAGCTTTCCTTGAAGGATCACGTGTTTGGAATCATAAATGAGATGATGTTAAATAATTGGCTTCGGTGGCTCTACCTGAAGGTTTATGTACTAGAACTGTTTCTATGGTAACGCGGGAATCATAAAGAGACCGGTAGTGTACAGCTGCTAGAATATTGTATATCGAGACAATCTACTATTGGTGATATTGTTAGCGATCGTGAGAGAGAGACGTTTTGTCGTTAAAGGCGAGCTTGGTATATTGTAACAACTCGTTGTTTTTAAAGAGTTCTTCGAGAAACCGCTTAAAACAAAACTTTTCAATATTGAACGAAAACGGACGATTTGAATGGTGATGATGTTGTATTATACATTCTACGTACGATTTTTCTATCGGTTGCTTAGTTCTTCAAATTAGCAGTTTAGACTTGAATGTTTTAACGATGATTTTGATTTCGAGATTCTCTTAAAGAAAATGTTTTTAGAAAAAACAAAAATAGATGGTGAACATAGCGGATTCATTTTAACACGGCAATGTTTTAACTGAATCTCGGTTTTTAAATACATGAATATTAGTCTGTAACTAACGCGGTTTTTAATGCATCTAACTCGGTTAACGATGTACCTAACGCGGTTTTTTAATACAAGTTAACACTAATCAGTATTTAGCGCGGTTTTGAAGTATAACTACAAGAAGCTTTTTAAGGTCAACATAACACCGTCATGGTACGATTTCATATCTGTCATATCTTCTCAAGATGTTATATAAAACAATGGTCTCTAATATCTGCGGACGTCACTGTAGTTTGTTTGCTTTTGAATTTCGCCCGAAGATACTCGAGGGCTATCTGCGCCAGCCGTCCCTAATTTAGTAATGAAATACTAGAAGGAAAGCACCTAGTCATCACCACCCACCGCCGACTCTTGGACTATTGTTGGAAGAATTTCTTTGTTTGTTTTTGAATTTCGCGCAAAGCTACACGAGGGAGCTCGAATCGCAATCTGTAGGTCGCGGGTTCGAATCCCCGTCACACCAAACATGCTTGCCTTTTCAGCCGTGGGGGCGTTATAATGTGATGGTCAATCGCACTATTCGTTGCTAAAATAGTAGTCCAAGAGTTGGCGATGGGTGGTGATGACTAGCTGCCTTCCCTCTAGTCTTACACTACTAAATTAGGGATGGTTAACGCAGATAGCCCTCGTGTAGCTCTGCGCGAAATTAAAAACAAACAAACATTTATATTTTTAAGAAAAAGGCCTCGCTCTAAACATAAAACAATAACAACAAAGGAAAAAAAAAAAGCCTAATCGGTTCAGTGTGAAAGCGCTTCATCTGTTTCACATTTAGGGATGATTTAAACTTTTCGAGTTCATCTTGAGTATCAGGTCTGATATCATTTGAAATTTAAATACGCATACTTGGCTGTAGATATCTTTAATTTGCATATAGATAGATAGTAGAGAGGAGCGAAGCGTCGGTGAATTGATTGGAAAGGAAATATTAAGGTATATAATTGAAAAAGAAATTGCGAAAGAAACCTGGAAAGTAGAACTTGATGGAAAGTAAAAATAAACACAAAAGGCTGTTGGTTAAAAATGATAAATACACAACTAATTAAAAATCGAGAAGAAATAAAATAACAATGAATATTAGAAAGTAATTGACTGACTGTTTGTTTGTTTTTAATTATGCACAAAGCTACACAAGGGCTATCTGTGCTCTGCCCACCATGGGTATCGAAACCCGGTTTCTAGCGTTGTAAGTCGGCAGACGTGCCGCTGTGCCACTGGGAGGCTAGAAATTAAAACAAAAATATTTCTGATAAATATAAGATGATACGTCTACCTTTAGTTTGATTGTTGGTTGGTTGGTTTTAGAATTTAGGGTTATTTGACGGTCCCTAATTTTATACTATTAGAGTGGAAGAAAGGAAGTTAGTCAACACTGCTCACCGCCAACTCTTGGGTCACTCTTGTCTAATCGTATAGTGCACCCACGGTCCAAAAGTGTGAAACGAAGTTTTGCGGAAACAGTAAACGAACCAGGAATACTCGGATTCACGTTTCGGGCACCCATGGCCCACTTGTAATATGAAGTTTTGTACAGCAGTTAGAATGTCAGTCCAGTATAAGCTACGTTTTATCTTTCCAGGTGCTTTGGGTTTAACCTAAGATGATTATGACACTAAATGTAATGTTGAGCAAAGAGAAGGTTCAAATTTTAGCGACATTCACGAATTATTAACAAATTATTAATTTTGAAACAACTGGCGTCTGTCATAAAATAAAGTTTATTTGTGGCTCTATTTCCCTGGTTATTTTTATAAATTTTATTCGTTAATTATTTGAATTAAAAAAAACATTGTACTTGTAGAGTTATTAAAAAGAGATTTGGCGAAGTGCCCTTTTAGTTTACGAGCTTCGTGAAATGCTTAGTCAGAAGTTTGCTCGAGTTCCTCGAGTCTATTAGGGTAATTCAAAAATAAAAGCCCCCCCC
>NW_013668488.1:4415-7195 GCF_000517525.1 Limulus polyphemus | reverse complement strand
AAAACACCCCCCCCCCCCAGGCGCCAAACCGGCTTGCATCGGACTTAAAACGCCAGATTCCGGTTTTCGATACCCGTGGTGGGCAGAGCACAAATAGCCCATTGTGTAACTTTGTGTTTAATTACATAGTTATAGTTCAGTTAATTACCATTTTAAATAGTTTTTATCAACCAATGTTTTTAAAAAAAATTAAAAAAAAGATGAAGCCTAATAAAGAGGCTAACAATAAGCATCTAGTATATAAAAAGTAAAAACAATGCAACTACGGAGTCATCTTATTGGAAGAAACATATTGATTGGTATGCATCTCTATAACCAATGACAATTAAAACTCCTACGTGTATCTTGGTAAATAATTTTAACAGTTATGCATTATTTAATCTTTAAGTCATTCGGTCACGCTCAATTTCTCCGAATTTCATGAATTACGTGAGTCCAATTCCACTTTTTCTCCGATAATACTTCCTCTTTTGATCGCCCATTTCCATTTTAATTGAAGTTAATCGCCAGCTTAGATGTAAAGAGCTCCTAAATTTCGGCACTGTTTCTGCTATATAAAAGTCTGAGAAGGAAAGAGTTCCCAGGACCAGATCAAACTTGGCGTTATGTGTGTGACATATATGATCTTCATCAGTATGACGTTAAGCTAGGTAGGATCCGAACAGGAAAGCCAGGAAGACTCCTGTGAAAGATAAGTCAAAAATGAGCGCAAACCTAAGCTTGGGAATTATTACGAAAAAGCCTTTGTTAAAACAAACTGAAGGGTAGAGGACGACTTTTCCTCAGAAGAAGAACGGGTGTGTATGGAATCACATGATCATCCTATGTTTTGACGACTTTTCCTCAGAAGAAGAACAGGTGTGTATGGAATCACATGATCATCGTATGTTTTAATCTTTTATCCAAAGACACCCATATGTAGCATGTTTTACACTCTTTAGGAGAAGTAGATATCGCTCATGATAGGCTTTGGTTTCCCGAAGCTAGAAGGCCCTCTATTTTTTTATGTCTGTTTAAGGGTGGTAAAGTTGCAAATGAATATTGGAGGTTTCAAATTTGGCAGGCTTTGGTTCCCGTCATTTTTGACGGGCTTTTATACTAGTTTAAGAATAATTGACAAAATAACCGTAAATCATAATATTAGAATAATACTAGGGATAAAAAAAATATTTCAACATTTCATAAAATGCTTATGAATCAGAGTTTTAATTTCTGAGCGTGTTGAAACTAATGCTCATCTCAGTTGTGTAATAACTTGTTGTTGCAATCGGGTCTGTGTGTGTCTGTCTGTTTGTGCTTCCGTGCGCGTATCTCGAAAACTAATAGACCGACGTGCACGAAAATTTTACACAAGATGAGAAGTCAGTATGGGACAGTCGTCCCCAAATTTGGTTCTGGTTCAGATCTGGATTCTGGATCATTTGAAGCACTTTTTATAATGGAGAGATAGGGCATTTTCGCTTAATAATTCTGTCAAGTGGGATCAAATTTGTACCAAGTTTCATGGGCACATTAAAGTTGAGACTCCTCATCACACTACAATAAATGACCCGGATCATCGTAGATCATTCTGGACCTGAGAAGAATTTTCAGAGTTTTCGAAGGTGAAATTTGACATTATTCAATATCAACGCATGCAATCTCGAAATAAAGCGGTGGGATATGCAATCACTCTGATTGCTATTGTTTACATCTTACAACCAGACAATAAGAAAACAAAATAACCCTGTTTTGATATCGAATTACTTATTTTTATCTTCTGTCATTTTTAGTCCCATAGTGGGTCTGCTGTAATTTTACGGTATTGCAAAGCTAAAATTCGGGGTTCGTGGAAAGTGTGCAGATAGTCCGACTATCGAAAAATTTAATTCTGATTTCGACAACGTAGATATGCAGACGCTACAATATATCCTATATATCTGACATAAAACGCTAGTAATATCCTCAGGTTACTGACTCGGAGATATATTCTCCGAAGATTTATCATTGTGGTAAAGTGGAATGCAGTGATGAAGAACTTCAGTGAGTAACAAGAATGTACTTAGTTCGTGGATGGGTTTTTATAACGAAAGAAAAATCCATTTTGAAGTGCATCATTTTTGCAAAACTTTCATTCTCAAGATGGTTGATTTATAATATCATGATTGTAAGTGTAATAAATATCTCTAACTATAAGGTTTGGATTGGTATAAAACACTTTCATAAGGATTTGGTCTATATATTGTATTTTACTTTCAGATGTGTTTAGAATTAATATACATTAAGTAATCGAAGCAAAACATCAAAATCACGTACATTCTTGATAGCTCAATATAGGGGTTCTCAAATTGAGGGGCATGGACCCCTTGGGAGCCACAGAGAAACGTGCCAGGGTGACCTTAAAAAATAAACAAAATACACAATACTATTAAGATATTCAGTATCTATAGATCCACTGGGTAGCTGGGGGAGGCCTTAGTCAGGATGTAGAATACTCTGGTGGGGACACTGTGCTGAGCAAGTTTAAGAACCCCCCTGGCTTAGTTAAAAATGGAAGAATGTTACATTAACAGATCCAGATTTATCAGTCCTGATCTCTCAAAACGTTTATATATTTCTTAATTCGTGGCTATTATTATATCCAAAGGTTTCTGTACTTCACATATAAACAATATACTTTCATGTATTAAGTCGTCAAGAAATTAATGTCACATTTTGGAACACTTTCATTAGCCACCTCCAAAAAAAATGTACATCACGTATAATAGTTAAACGAACCGCCTAAACGTCACATTAGTGTA
>NW_013668488.1:2624-3765 GCF_000517525.1 Limulus polyphemus | reverse complement strand
TAAGTTAATTGTATTTCTTCTTTAAGGTAGCCATATTATCTCTAGCGAAAGTAACGATTATTCTTCTAACTTTCTTGAACACAAATAAAGTATCTTTTTTCTTAATGTTAACTTTCTCGAACATGGATAAAGTACCCTTTCTTCTTAATGTTAACTTCCTTGAACACGGATAAAGTACTCTTTCTTCTTAATGTTAACTTCCTTGAACACGGATAAAGTACCCTTTCTTCTTAATGTTAACTTCCTTGAACACGGATAAAGTACCCTTTTTTCTTAATGTTAACTTCCTTGAACACGGATAAAGTTCTCTTTCTTCTTAATGTTAACTTCCTTGAACACGGATAAAGTACCCTTTCTTCTTAATGTTAACTTCCTTGAACACGGATAAAGTACCCTTTTTTCTTAATGTTAACTTTCTTGAACACGGATAAAGTACCTTTTTCTGAGTGTTAACTTTCTTGAACACGGATAAAGCACCCTTTTCTTAATTAGCATGATCTTTATTTAACTTTAACAAATGATCTTTCTCGTCTTACCTGGGCATGAGGTATTTCTTTAAGCTAGACTATCTTTATTATTTTATGAGGTTATATTATCACTCTTTAACCTAGACTAAATTTATTTCTTCTTTTGTGTATTTGTGTAATTGGTAAAGATCACAAGGTTTTCGTACACAAAATATCAGGTTTTTAAATTAAATGTTAAGATTTTTTAATTAAAGATTTTCTCATAAACTTTTTTCTTTCAGAATGTTGACTATCCAACATGCAAAGCAATTTTGATTTTAAGATTAAAAATACTTTCATGCATTAGAACATTTTTAAATTTCACATGCGAAATCTATATAGTCTCCAGGTAATTATAATTTTTTTCCAAAAATTATATTTCATTTGTTATTTTCACTACTGTATTTCTGTACGGCTTGGTTCCATATGACCAGCTTCGTAATCTCAATAAAAAATTAGGAAAAAAATATATAAATTATGCTTTTTTCGTTCTAGAATGACTACAAATTATAACACGAAAACACACATTTTTATTCTAACTAGCTTAAATCTCATAACATTATACATTTATATATACATTCATTCTTTTTATTATATTGTTACGTCTCTGGTCTTTTGTAAATTTTCCGTAGAAA
>NW_013668488.1:0-1673 GCF_000517525.1 Limulus polyphemus | reverse complement strand
CTTTCTTAAATAAAACTAGTTTATTCTTTCTCAACTCAACTTTGCAATACACTTAATTTCCACAGTCACTTTAACTTCAACACACGCTATAATTCACAAAGATTCACGCACATTACTTACGGTCACTACCGCGCTTGACTCAATTGTCCGTCTCTGTCTGTCTGCAATTCTATTCTGATTAATTGTCTCGCTTTATCTGGCGCACTTATATACAAGAATAGAGGGCGCCTAGCAAATACTGGATTATTCGTGATGTTCCCCGATCCTTCTAGATTCTCATGACGTGTTACTAGCGTCACGTGACTTCCGCTGTCGTAACAATATTGATTGACCTTCCAACCGTGCCTGGCTAACAATACAGAAGTTACATTGGCGCGGCGCACGTGCACTCGTGTTACTGTATCCAATAATATATAACTGACCTTTTAGTTTTTACAAAGAGAGCTGTCTTGGCTGTGTTTTAGTGGACTAGTATTTTGTAAAATACAGTAATATTTCAATTATTATACATTATTTCTATTTACAAATAAGCTCTTAAACTTATTTTTCTTAAAACATAGAACAGTAAATCAAGTAAAGCAAACAATTATCTCTTCTAGTTACGGCCTTTGCACTCGTTTGCCGCTTGTCGTAGGTTGCTAAGCCGTGTAAAATTTCCCACGTGGAGGACGTAAAGATAATATTTTTAGGTTTTATATATACATTTTAATTAACCAAAAAAATCATGAATTACTATATCGATACCATAGAATTCCACTATAATTTATCAAGCTCAGTAACTGAGCTATATTTGGTTCTAAAAAAATATGAAATTTCGAGCTCACTAAAGACTTACCTCATCCTTCTGAGCTTTTGATTGGTTATTCATGTCATATATAGCAGTAAGTGCATATAAGGGACCGTTTCCAAAAAATGAAAAGACGTGGGCGGAGGGGCCACTGTGTTTGATTCAGTACAGGAGCGATATCTTAGAAAATAGAAAAGATAAGACGTTCTTATTTTATATTCTAGCTTGTCAATATCGGTAGTTTGAGTTCCTAATTAGTACAAAACTGTATATTTTGCATTTTGACATCACAAAAACCTAATTTGAACCAGTGCTGCATTCACCATACCATGTGACACACAAAAATCGATGTTTAGCTGTGTTCTTTTAATATTTACTTTTAAATTAAGAAATTAACTAATGTATAATACTAAAATTTGACTTATAATCTACAATTTGATACCAAAGTAATGAACATAGATTCATAGAATAGTAGTTCAATAAAACTTTGAATACAAGTCAACAAACGCGATGGCATGGCCTTTGACACGTGATCCGTCGAGATAGGGCTAGTCTATCTCTTCAAAATTAGGAATTGCCAGCGCAGATAGCCTTTGAGTAAATTTGCTTGAAGTTCAACAATCAAACCCTTTCTTCTTTACCCACTTTTCCATCTGTTGTTGTCCCTCCCCCTCCAGTGGCACGGCGGTATGTCTGCGGTTTTACAACGCTAGAAATCGGATGTCAATACCCGTAGTGGGCAGAGCACAGATAGCCCATTGTGTAGCTTTGGGCTTAACTTCAAACAAATAAACCATCTGTTGTCATCTCTTTTTGATATATGCCCATCCATCTCTATATTCGATTCTTCTAAGTTTTTTGTGTATAATACTATAGTTCATTTCTT
>NW_013668487.1:157757-161355 GCF_000517525.1 Limulus polyphemus | reverse complement strand
GACTGGAAGAATCTGTTAACTAAGGGATAGGACTGGAAGAATCTGTTAACTAAGGGATAGGACTGGAAGAATCTGTTAACTAAGGGATAGGACTGGAAGAATCTGTTAACTAAGGGATAGGACTGGAAGAATCTGTTAACTAAGGAATAGGACTGGAATAAGTTCTGTTAACTAAGGAATAGGACTGGAAGAATCTGGTAATTAAGGAATAGGACTGGAAAGTTCTGGTAACTAAGGAATAGGACTGGAAGAATCTGGTAACTAAGGAATAGGACTGGAAGAATCTGGTAACTAAGGAATAGGACTGGAAGAATCTAGTAACTAAGGGATAGGACTGGAAGAATCTGGTAACTAAGGGATAGGACTGGAAGAATCTGGTAACTAAGGAATAGGACTGGAAGAATCTGGTAACTAAGGGATAGGACTGGAAGAATCTGGTAACTAAGGGATAGGACTGGAAGAATCTGGTAACTAAGGAATAGGACTGGAATAATCTGGTAACTAAGGAATAGGACTGGAAGAATCTGGTAACTAAGGAATAGGACTGGAATAATCTGGTAACTAAGGAATAGGACTGGAAGAATCTGGTAACTAAGGAATAGGACTGGAAAGTTCTGTCCTAGATCAAGTTATTTCATTTAATAAAAATAAAAATTTGACCCGCTTCATTGCCGATTTTTAGAATCCCATTTAATAACATTTTTATTACAAGTCTTTAATGTAAGAGGGCAGCACCTAGTGGCTCAGATGTAAGTCCGAAGGCTTCTAACACTAAAAACCGGGTTTCGATACCCGTGATAGGCAGAGCAACAGATAGCCCATTGTGTCGCTTTTTGTGTAACTATAAACAATTAATGTAAGAAAATCAAATTCTACAGTAACAGTTTCTGACGTCATTTTTCTTTCAAAAACTGTATACAGAAGGAAGAGCTATGTAACCCTAAAGACGGGTTTCGATACCCGTGGTGGGCACAGCACATATAGCCCATTGTGTAGCCTTGTAACAGCCTTGTGTAGCCTTGAGAGAAAGGTGGCAATAATGCGATTTGTAAATAATATTGTATTCTGTACTTAATGTTAGTTTCATCAACAGTATTGACTAAAGTCTTTAATATATAGATAACTATTTATCTTATTTGCTTGTTATGTGGATTAAAAAGTAGCCATTTTTATTTACAAACTTACATCGAAATCACGAGGTCATAAAACACGTTTACTTCTTTCAAAAATAACAGGAGTTAATGATAGATTAGTGTTAGTGCGTGTATACTGTAAAACAGGAGTCGATGATAGATTAGTGTTAGTGCGTGTATACCGTAAAATGGGAGTTGATGATAGATTAGTGTTAGTGCGTGTATACTGTAAAACAGGAACTGATGATAGATTAGTGTTAGTGCGTGTATACCGTAAAACGGGAGTTGATGATAGATTAGTGTTAGTGCGTGTATACTGTAAAACAGAAACTGATGATAGATTAGTGTTAGTGCGAGTATAAAATAAAACAGGAGTCGCTGATAGATTAGTGTTAGTGCGTGTATACCGTAAAACGGGAGTTGATGATAGATTAGTGTTAGTGCGTGTATACCGTAAAACAGGAGTCGATGATATATTAGTGTTAGTGCGTTTATACTGTAAAACAGGAGTCGATGATAGATTAGTGTTAGTGCGTGTATGCTGTAAAACATGTTTCACTATTTTTACTTTTTTACAGTAGTCACAGCAAAGTCCGGCGAAGTTTCCAGAGAACATCACTTAATTTTATTCACTGCAGTTGTACGCAGAGAAATGTAAAATTGTAATATTACAATGTCCTTGTTGTAATATTACAATGTCCTTGTTGTAATATTACAATGTCCTTGTTGTAATATTACAATGTCCTTGTTGTAATATTACAATATTCTTGTTGTAATATTACAATGTCCTTGTTGTAATATTACAATGTCCTTGTTGTAATATTACAATATTCTTGTTGTAATATTACAATGTCCTTGTTGTAATATTACAATGTCCTTGTTGTAATATTACAATGTCCTTGTTGTAATATTACAATGTCTTGTTGTAATATTACAATGTCCTTGTTGTAATATTACAATGTCCTCGTTGTAATATTACAATATTCTTGTTGTAATATTACAATGTCTTGTTGTAATATTACAATGTCCTTTTTGTAATATTACAATGTCCTTGAGTAACAGGTCACTTGAAAAATTGTGACGATATCGTCTAACCAAGCAAACGTGGAGTGCCCAACGTCGTTGGCACTTTCAAGCAGAATAAATGGCACGTGGAAGATGTATCGTCGACAGGTACAGAGCGAGTCCATCATTATATTTTTTTTATTTCCTGACAGCTAGTACTCCAACATAAACAAGTAATAAGAACGAGAAAAAATGGGGGCCTGACAAGACTTTGATGGGCTGTAGGCCTTATGTCGAGTGCTGATCCGGCTGTCGTCGAGCGGTCTATCTGGCGGGGAAGAACAACCCATCCTAAAATAGCCCGGATGTTAGCTTTACCATTTGTAAGGTGTTACTCGAGCACGTTCTGAATTCGCTTCGTAAGTCTCTGATTTTTGGCCGATGTTAACTAGTTTTTTCGCCGGCGCGGTAAGCATCACATCGACACGTTTGTTTCTGATCTTTAGTTGCAAGAAAACATATGCAGAGGTTAAAAAAAGGAAATGAGGTTAATATTAATTAACATCACTTAGATAGAAAGAGAGAGAGAGAGAGATAAATAGATAGATATTTTCATTAAACCTGTTTTTACAAGTTTTACACATATTTCACCTTTTTTACTGTTATAGATGACCATTACACCCACATATACAATGTCACTAGCAAAAGTACACGACTTTGCACGGGTTATTAGCTTGATATGTTTTAGCAAGTGCATAAAATTTATCATGAAATTAAAAATATCCATCCAATTTTTAACTTGAATCGTTTCTGAATTAAGCTATTCTCTGTTATATCACCAACGTTTTTTTATTAAAAAAACTTGTTTAATCAGCGGAGACGCTAAATTAAGAAATCGATAAATATTTTCCAATTTTGTTGTTTATACATTTTATTTTATACTTTCAGTAGATAGACTAACAACAATATTAGGCTATACTTTTGTTGCTAAGCAACATGACGTAAAAGCCATTGTTGGAACTCATTGTTACCAAAACGCACTGGCTTTTCTATATATTAGACGTTGTTAATCTAACTGATATACTACAGAGTATACTATGAGGCGCACAGGGTCCACTTAGTATAGGTGCAAAATTTCAGGTTTATAGGTTCTTTCCTCTTGGAGCTATGGTTGTCACGCACACAGACACGCCCTTGTATTATTACAAATATCTATAAGTAAATATTATTTTTAAAATGTGATATTGTAGTTTTTTTGTTTTCACAAAATAAAGTCACGATTTCTTTCATCCATAACCGAAAATTACAAATGTTAGCTGGATAATTTTAAGTACTTTTTGAATCAACCAAACTATTATTTTTACAGATCTCATTCAAGTCAAAAATTTACTCATTTACATTTACGACATATAATAAAAAAACATATTGTTGCGTCAGCGAGGTCACGTGACTAGTGTCAC
>NW_013668487.1:150400-156836 GCF_000517525.1 Limulus polyphemus | reverse complement strand
ACACACACATTCTTAGCATTCTCTCTCTCACACACACACACATTCTTAGCATTCTCTCTCACACACACACACACATTCTTAGCATTCTCTCTCTCTCTCTCACACACACACACATTCTTAGCATTCTCTCTCTCACACACACACACATTCTTAGCATTCTCTCTCTCTCTCTCTCACACACACACACATTTTACAAAATGAAATTTAATTGAATTATTATTCAATCATCAGGTACATCAATTATTTACCCCTTGCTATGTATTTTTTACCCCCAAGGGGTAAATTTACCCCTGGTTGAGAATCACTGTTTCAAACTATGATAAACCATCGACATTCTTGGTTCTAATTTTGTTTTTAAGACTTCTAATCCACCATTTTGTTTAGGCCACATAACGAGTGTCAGTACCAATAATCATATGAATAACAGTTCATTCGCAACACAACTAAAGTTATTACCAATCATCATATTGCAATACGGACGCAATTCAAATTCAGTCTTCCTTATTCGTTCCGGCCATAGTGAGGAAGGTAGTGTATCACGTATAAATATCCACTGTTTATCAGCGTCACGTGTTTCGACCACATTTCTCTGTATTCGTTTTTCCATACACCTCATGGTACCTTAAGATGATGATCATTTAAAAAGATATTGAATCTATTATTTTATCAGATTGTTATACAATGTTTAGTGTCATATTCTACATGCTATTACAGGTTCTTCTCGAAAAGATATATTGCCTTGTTCATTGTTGGTTACATTTCACTGTTATTGGTTAATCTATCAGGATGAACAACGTGTTTAAACTGTGTTGTAATCCTAGTCACTAATCTGTTACAACGTTCTTTATTTTCATCATTCTGTAAATATGACAGCAAGATTAACCTACTATGTGTCCATGTACTTTTTTGCCTGTCAACAATATCTGACACTGTTATCATATTACAACCATGAAATATAATAACTCAAGAAAAGAGATTTGTGATACAGAAAGGTTTTTAATTTTTCTTCTTATATTGACCCTATATCATCATATTTTTAAAGCAAAGTCCTAATTAAAAGAAACTGAAACATTAATATACTCGTTTAAAACTATCTCAGTTGCAATTCGAGTTTACGAACTAATTGATTTATATAATACACGTTTAAAATACCTAATCCTAAAAACGGTTACTATATCATTCAGAGATAAAAGACAGATTTGTGTTTGTTGGTAGCGAAGCACAAAGCTACAAATTATGTGCTATGTCCACCACGGGTATCGAAACCTGATTTTTAATGATATATTGTCCACAGACATACCGCTGAGCCACTGGGGGCTAGATAGAAATATTTCCCTTCATACAACTCTGACCGGACTCTACAGTATCATAAGTCTCTGGTTGAGACACCTGCAACAAATTTTGTTGTTTTACAACATATGACACATCAAACAAATTCCACGAGGAGATGAAAAAAAAGAGAGATTAATATAATATCTATATTAATATAGACTGTATTAAAACAGCTTGTATTTACTAAAATATTAGTCGTTATGTATGAAAATATATAAAATCACAAGACGTGCACCAGTAGTTTCGATAAACTAGGCCTAGGTGAATAAAATTTACAAATTATAGCTTTGTCAACGATATAAAAAAAATCCTGCTTATTAGTTTTCTTTTCTTCAACATGTTTCACAAATTAATTTTCTACTGAACGTACAGATCTTCAGATGTTAGTAGTAAACCAGCAAGTGGTTCCTACCTTGTAAGAAATCGGGAAATGAGTATCCAAACTTCACCAGATATGACAAAAAAAAACTTTCCAACATAAATGAATAACATCATGTGTGAAAGCCTCTGTAATATATCATCTGTCTCTCCAGATTCGCAGAACTAATCTTTAACTGCAACGTGTTCGTGTTTGCGCGACACTGGTAACCTCGAACACGAATTGGAGTAGGTTACGTATCGACCGCCAGAGGTCAGTCACAAGGTCTTCATTGGAGAGAAACTGAAATGACTAACTAACTCACAAAATAAAATCATGAGCTACAACTAAGTCCAAAGAAATCCAATAACCCGAGCACTTTATAAAAATGGACTTTCTGTCATCAGTGTAACTAAATGTAACTTTATTTGTCGGATGATTTCGGACGTAAAATGACCAGAAGTATACAGCAACCAAGAGTTTTCATCGAACCAGAACCATATATTTACAGTATAGGACAAACAAATGGTAAAAAATACTTTAAAACAAACAAAAAGATATTTCAAATCCTGAAACATTACACGTTAAGCCTATCATTGGTTAAGCCTCGTGGTATAGTTGTTATATGAGGTTCTATAACTGAATATTATTTTCTCATTAACACTTTAATTGCAGTTACAGTTTCCCACCGACTAAGCCTAATCACTGTTAAATATATAATAATAATAATAATAATTACAGGTTTGGCTAATTAAGTAGATGATTACTTGTGTAAGCAATATCCATGAATAGTACAAAATGGCCGTGGAATCACAAACATGGGTCCAATATGGCTGTAGAGACACCAAACCATGGTTCAGGATAGTCATCAAGATACAAACACCAAACCATGGTTCAGCATAGTCATGAAGATACAAACACCAGACAACGGTTCAGGATAGTCATGAAGATACGAACACCAAACCATGGTTCAGGATAGTCATGAAGATACAAACACCAAACCATGGTTCAGGATAGTCATGAAGATACAAACACCAAAACATGGTTCAGGATAGTCATGAAGATACAAACACCAAAACATGGTTCAGGATAGTCATGAAGATACAAACACCAAACCATTATTCAGGATAGTCATGAAGATACAAACACCAAAACATGGTTCAATGTTTGGTGTTTGTATCTTCATGACTATCCCATGACTATCCTGAACCCCATGATGTGTCATCATTTTAATGATGATATTATTGGCTAAAACATTGCTGTTATCTCAGACGCACGTTCAACCATCAGAAGTTATTACTGCTGTGATGGCATTATTTGGCAGAGAATACCTATTGGTGTGTGTTTTGTTAGTTAATGTTTTACTCAGATGTATAATTTTGTAATAGCTTGTGTTATTCAAAGCAGAATAGAAACACCAAGTATGTGAAACTAAGAAAAATGTAAAAATACAACTACGACACCCTACTTTTGATACAGTGGTATGTCTTGGCTATCTTGAACCATGATTTGGTATTTCTAGGGTAATCTTAAACCATAGTTTGATATTTTGGTGGCCATATTAAACCATGTTCTACGTTGTCACGGTCATCTTGAGTTATGGTTTTGTGTTTTCACGGCCACCTTGAGGAATTGTCTGGTGTTTCTACATCTATCCTGAATAATGGTTTGGTGTTTGTATCTTGGTTGAAACATTGTTATCACCACAGACGAATGTCCACAAATAATACCGTGATTGAAATGATGACACATCATGGGTGGACTTTCGTCTGTGGTGATAACAATGTTTCAACCAATAATACCGTGATTGAAATGATGATACATCATGGGTGGACATTCGCCTGGGATAACAGCAATGTTTTAGCCAATAATATCATCATTGAAATGATGACACATCATGGGTGGACATTCGTCTGTGGTGATAACAATGTTTCAACCAATAATATCATGATTGAAATGATGGCACATCATGGGTGGACATTCGTCTGTGGTGATACTAATACTACTTGTTATGACTTTGTAATTCCAACAAAATATAGAAAGTCAACGGGTTGTCAAGACTAACACGGTTTAGAAATTAGTCAAAATATATATCTCCTTGACTTGACTATTTAATGACAGGTAATCTCTTTAACTTTGTAACCAGTCAGAGAGAGCAATGCATTTTCATTCTCTTCGTGTTACCGAATTGTTTTTAATACCGTTCACTACCGGTGGTGTCCACAAACTGCATTATATTGAGTTATTTCATGTTGTTGTGTTTCTGTCAATGTAAAGAACTGACCAATAATTTGATTTACTGATGTATATTTTGTGTATAATTAATTTTTAACAAACTGCCCTAATTAGTGGAATTAATTGTTTTTTTTAATTAAATTATTTGTGTGTCTTTTATACTATTGGGAACTTTGTAACCAGCAAAGTCAGAGACCAAAAAGCAAGTTGGTGCATAAATACTTTGGAAAAAATGTGTTTAGAGAGCTGAAGAGGTTCATTCAGTAATTCTAGGGTTAAAGGAAATAACTGATTTTTTTTAAAAACTAAAACTTTACAAATTATTATCTTATTTTAAACTCGAATAAAAAATACCGTCTGAAATAAACGTTTTTTGTAAAACTAAACTAAGAGAACGCCATCACGTGAGGTAGAAAATAAGATGATGACGACTCCTGCTGTGTAACCGTGAAAAGCTGGGAAACCAGTTTATTTCCTGACAAATCAATTCTGCAGTGGAACAGCTCGAAATTCAAGAAATATCCCTTAATATTACTCTTTGTGAATATGTTTTCATCCCCCATCGTACGGGGGGTGGGGGTGGAGGATGGGGGGTTATAGCGTTATCCGTCCTTTTGTAGACGTCTACTTTCCACACAATAACTTTTATTCTATTTTTTAAATTGTGGAAATATAATGTGTTTTTGTTAATTGTTTAACGCGTTTTTTTTTTTGTTAATTGTTTAACACGTGTGTTTTTGTTAATTGTTTAACACGTGTTTTTTTGTTTTTTTTTGCTTCCTTAAACAACGTGTAATAACAAATTATGGGGAAAATAATAATGATTTGAGATTTGTAGAATAAAACTGCATTTTAACGAAAAATATGATAAAAAATTCATATACCTAAACATTCTTTAACAACAACGTAAAAAAAATGACTCTAACATAACATAATTTACGTTGCCTATTCTCAAAACTTTTGGATACTCCACACACAAAAAAAAAAAGTTTTGGATGTTATTAGGCTTGTTTGTTTGTTTGTAATTAAGCACAAAGCTACACAATGGGCTCTCTGAGCTCTTGCCACCACGGGCATCGAAACCCGGATTCTAGCGTTGTAAGTCCGCAGACATACCGCTGTGCCACTGTGGGGCTCGGATGCTATCAATTCTCGTTTGTGTTACACTAAACATAACTTACTGTTCAGAAAAACGAGGTCGAATATAACCTAATGGTTAACATATTTGTGACCATTCCGCACTTTGGGGCTGTGAGTACGGTATAAGAGTGACAGTCAAGTCCCACTCTTCAATAGCTCAAGAGTTGGCAGTATTAACTAGCTGCGTTCCTTCTAGTCTAGTCTATCAGTCCAAAATTAGGGACTGCTAAGCCCAGAAATGTCCCTGTTTATAGCTTTGCTCGAAATTCTGAAACAAAGCAAAAAGTTCTCAGCCATTAAGTAGAAATGCATTATGTTGTGACCAGCTGTGTTGTACAATGTCAGCTCTCACCACCTCCAATAGATCGATAACACGAGTCACCTTCATTGGTCAAGCAACGTTGTCTAATATTACTTCATCACGGGAACTGACCACTGGCTAGTTTCATTAAGTTATTATCATCGTTGTAACTTCGTTAATTTGACCATATAGTTAATATCCAACATGATTATTGTTAGCCTAATGGTGTTTCGAGAATGTGCAGTAATCTCACGTGGTTCAACTCTACAAGATGATTAACACATAAAGATGTCAATTACATATTTATAACGTTGCCATAGAGTCGACTAACCGGAAGGCATAGCAAAAGTAATCCAACTTAAAGCTTTGTGCTTCACAACAAACAACCAAAGATGTATACATATCCTAATTCTCAGCTCCTCCATTCTTCACGTTATTCATCTCTTAAACAAATAATAATAAACATTGAATCAATTCTTGTATGTTACGTGTACGTGATTTTTAGACAAATATTACTGACGACCATTTTTCATGATTGTTTTGTGTCTGTTAAACTAATTGTTCCTGTTTCTGTAGACTTGTGTTCTGTTAGTATTAATACTTTACTAGATAAATATAAATTAACGTTTCACTTATCCTTCTTCATCACTTGTCTCTATTCTGTTTTTTTATTTGTGTTCGTCATTTCCTACACAAGTAATAACTGATCTCTAGTTAAATCTCCCATCTTCAATGTATTTGTTTCGGTTGTTTGTTATGTATCTATACGCACGGGTTATATGATTCGTGAAATTGTGTCATAGAGATGTCTCGTGAAATGTGGGTTATAGTGGTTCATAAAAACGTGTCACAGAGATGTCTCGTAAAATGCAGGTTACAGTGGCTCATGAAATTGTGTCATAGAGATGTCTCGTTAAATGCAGGTTACAGTGACTCATGAAATTGTGTCAGAGAGATGTCTCGTTAAATGCAGGTTACAGTGACTCATGAAATTGTGTCAGAGAGATGTCTCGTAAAATTCGTGCTGTAATGCTTCATGAAATTGTGTCATAGAGATGTCAGATTAAATG